>NC_088243.1:76253741-76521241 GCF_036934945.1 Oncorhynchus masou masou | reverse complement strand
TGTGAAGCATGGGGGTGGAAACATCATGCTTTGGGGCTGTTTTTCTGCAAAGGGACCAGGACGACTGATCCGTGTAAAGGAAAGAATGAATGGGGCCATGTATCGTGAGATTTTGAGTGAAAACCTCCTTCCATCAGCAAGGGCATTGAAGATGAAACATGGCTGGGTCTTTCAGCATGACAATGATCCCAAACACACCGCCCGGGCAACGAAGGAGTGGCTTCGTAAAAAGCATTTCAAGGTCCCGGAGTGGCCTAGCCAGTCTCCAGATCTCAACCCCATAGAAAATCTTTGGAGGGAGTTGAATGTCCGTGTTGCCCAGCAACAGCCCCAAAACATCACTGCTCTAGATGAGATCTGCATGGAGGAATGGGCCAAAATACCAGCAACAGTGTGTGAAAACCTTGTGAAGACTTACAGAAAACGTTTGACCTCAGTTATTGTCAACAAAGGTTATATAACAAAGTATTGAGATAAACTTTTGTTATTGACCAAATACTTATTTTCCACCATAATTTGCAAATAAATTCATTTTTAAAAAAGTGTGAGAACTTGCACACTCTCTTTATCGGTAGCCTATGCAGTAGAAAGGATTGTGTGATTGTGTCTCAATGTAATCAAGGTATGAAATTATAATTTTCTCATACAATCTCTTTTTTTGGGGTCTTAGTTGTGGTCAATTTGCAGAGTACAAATTATTTATAATTGGCTGACTAAATACTTTTTTGCCCCACTGTATATGTTGAAGAGGGTTGGGTTTAAGCTGCATCACTGTCTCACCACCACAGCCATGTGGAAAGAAATGTGTGTTTTTTTAACCACACTTAACCACATTTTAACCACACACTTGTTGTTCGTGTACATAGATTTTATAATGTTGTGCTCCCCCCCAACACCGCTTTCCATCAATTTGTATAGCAGACCCTCATACCAAATTGAGTTAAAGGCTGTTTTGAAATCAACAAAGCTCTCTGTCTCATATCTCTCTCTGTCTCTGTCTCATATTTCCCTCTCTCTGTCTCATATCTCTCTCTCTCTCTCTCTGTCTCATATCTCTCTCTCTGTCTCTGTCTCATATTTCCCTCTCTCTGTCTCATATCTCTCTCTCTCTGTCTCATCTCTCTCTCTCTGTCTCATATCTCTCTCTCTCTGTCTCTCTCTGTCTCATATTTCTCTCTCTGCCTCATCTCTCTCTCTTTGTCTCATATCTCTCTCTCTCTGTCCCTCTCTCTCTCCCTCTCTCTCTCCCCCCCCCCCTCTCTCTCTCTCTCTCTCTCCCTCTCTCTCTCTCTCTCTCCCCCTCTCTCTCTCTCTCTCTCTCTCTCTCTCTCTCTCTCACTCTCTCTCTCTCTCTCTCTCTCCCTCTCTCTCTCTGTCTCTTTCTGTCTCATATTTCCCTCTCTCTGCCTCATATCTCTCCCTCTCTCTGTCTCTCTCTGTCTCATATCTCACCCTCTCTCTGTCTCATATCTCTCTCGCTCTCTGTCTCATATATCTCTCTCATCTCTCTCTGTCTCATATCTCTCTCTCTATCTCATATCTTGCTCTCTGTCTCATATCTCTCTCTGTCTCTCTCTGTCTCATATTTCTCTCTGTCTCATATCTCTCTCGCTCTCTGTCTCATATATCTCTCTAATCTCTCTCTCTCTCACTGTCTCATATATCTCCCTCTGTCTCATATCTCTCTCTCATCTCTCTCTCTCTGTCTCATATCTCTCTCTCTATCTCATATTTCTCTCTCTGTCTCATATTTCTCTCTCTCTGTCTCATCTCTCGCTCTCTGTCTCATATCTCTCACTCTCTGTCTCTCTCCCTCTCTCTCTCTCTCCCCCTCTCTCTCTCTCTCTCCCTCTCCCTCTCTGTCTCTCTCTGTCTCATATTTCTCTCTCTGTCTCATATCTCACCCTCTCTCTGTCTCATATCTCTCTCGCTCTCTGTCTAATATATCTCTCTCATCTCTCTCTCTCACTGTCTCATATCTCTCTCTCTGTCTCATATCTCTCTCATCTCTCTCTCTCTGTTTCATATCTCTCTGTCTATCTCATATCTCGCTCTCTGTCTCATATCTCTCTCTCTCTGTCTCATATCTCTCTCGTTCTGCCTCTTTAACTCTCTCTCTCACTCTCTGTGTATTCTGTTTTTTCTGTGGTCCAGTTGGGAGATATAAAGAACTGTCTTCTTCATTTCTGAGTGTTCTAGTTATCTCTTGTGTAAACACATTTCTATTCCATGTACAGTTCATTCAGAAAGTATTCAGACCCTTTGACTTTACCCCCCCCAAAATGTACGTTACAGCCTTGTTCTAAAATGGATTAAATACAAACAAATCCTCAGCAGTCTACACACAATACCCCATAATGACAACACAAAAACAGGTTTTTAGAAATGATTGCTAGTCTATTAAAAATAAAATAAATAAATACCTTATTTACATAAAAATGCAGACCTTTTGCTATGAGACTCGAAATTGAGCTCAGGTGCATCCTGTTTCTATTGATCATCTTTGAGATGTTTCTACAACTTGACTGGAGTCCACCTGTGGTAAATTCATTTGATTGGACATGATTTTGAAAAGCACCCACCTGTCTATATAAGGTCTCACAGTTGACAGAGCAAAAACCAAGCCATGAGGTCGAAGGAATTGTCCATAGAGCTCAGAGACAGGATTGTGTCGAGGCACAGATCTGGGGAAAGGTACCAAAACATTTCTGTAGCATTGAAGGTCCACAAGAACACAGTGGCCTCCATCATTCTTAAACTGAAGAATTTTGGAACCACCAAAACCTGGTGAGCTGGTCGCCCGGCGAACTGAGCAATTTCAGGAGAAGTGCCTTGGTCAGGGAGGTGACCAAGAAAAAATCAAATCAAATCAAATCTTATTTGTCACATACACATGGTTAGCAGATGTTAATGCGAGTGTAGCGAAATGCTTGTGCTTCTAGTTCCAACAATGCAGTAATAACCAACAAGTAATCTAACTAACAATTCCTAATCTACTGTCTTATACACAGTGTAAGGGGATAAAGAATATGTACATAAGGATATATGAGTGAGTGATGGTACAGAGCAGCATAGGCAAGATACAGTAGATGGTATCGAGTACAGTATATACATGTGAGATGAGTATGTAAACAAAGTGGCATAGTTAAAGTGGCTAGTGATACATGTATTACATAAGGATGCAGTCGATGATATAGAGTACAGTATATAGGTATGCATATGAGATGAATAATGTAGGGTAGGTAACATTATATAAGGTAGCATTGTTTAAAGTGGCTAGTGATATATTTACAACATTTCCCATCAATTCCCATTATTAAAGTGGCTGGAGTTGAGTCAGTGTCAGTGTGTAGGCAGCAGCCACTCAATGTTAGTGGTGGCTGTTTAACAGTCTGATGGCCTTGAGATAGAAGCTGTTTTTCAGTCTCTCGGTCCCAGCTTTGATGCACCTGTACTGACCTCGCCTTCTGGATGATAGCGGGGTGAACAGGCAGTGGCTCGGGTGGTAGATGTCCTTGATGATCTTTATGGCCTTCCTGTAACATCGGGTGGTGTAGGTGACCTGGAGGGCAGGTAGTTTGCCCCCGATGATGCGTTGTGCAGACCTCACTACCCTCTGGAGAGCCTTACGGTTGAGGGCGGAGCAGTTGCCGTACCAGGCGGTGATACAGCCCGCCAGGATGCTCTCGATTGTGCCTCTGTAGAAGTTTGTGAGTGCTTTTGGTGACAAGCCGAATTTCTTCAGCCTCCTGAGGTTGAAGAGGCGCTGCTGCGCCTTCTTCACGATGCTGTCTGTGTGAGTGGACCAATTCAGTTTGTCTGTGATGTGTATGCCGAGGAACTTAAAACTTGCTACTCTCTCCACTACTGTTCCATCGATGTGGATAGGGGTGTTCCCTCTGCTGTTTCCTGAAGTCCACAATCATCTCCTTAGTTTTGTTGACGTTGAGTGTGAGGTTATTTTCCTGACACCACACTCCGAGGGCCCTCACCTCCTCCCTGTAGGCCGTATCGTCGTTGTTGGTAATCAAGCCTACCACTGTTGTGTCGTCCGCAAACTTGATGATTGAGTTGGAGGCGTGCGTGGCCACGCAGTCGTGGGTGAACAGGGAGTACAGGAGAGGGCTCAGAACGCACCCTTGTGGGGCCCCAGTGTTGAGGATCAGCGGGGAGGAGATGTTGTTACCTACCCTCACCACCTGGGGGCGGCCCGTCAGGAAGTCCAGTACCCAGTTGCACAGGGCGGGGTCGAGACCCAGGGTCTCGAGCTTGATGACGAGCTTGGAGGGTACTATGGTGTTGAATGCCGAGCTGTAGTCGATGAACAGCATTCTCACATAGGTATTCCTCTTGTCCAGATGGGTTAGGGCAGTGTGCAGTGTGGTTGAGATTGCATCGTCTGTGGACCTATTTGAGCTGTAAGCAAATTGGAGTGGGTCTAGGGAGTCAGGTAGGGTGGAGGTGATATGGTCCTTGACTAGTCTCTCAAAGCACTTCATGATGACGGAAGTGAGTGCTACGGGGCGGTAGTCGTTTAGCTCAGTTACCTTAGCTTTCTTGGGAACAGGAACGATGGTGGCCCTCTTGAAGCATGTGGGAACAGCAGACTGGTATAGGGATTGATTGAATATGTCCGTAAACACACCAGCCAGCTGGTCTGCGCATGCTCTGAGGGCGCGGCTGGGGATGCCGTCTGGGCCTGCAGCCTTGAGAGGGTTAACACGTTTAAATGTTTTACTCACCTCGGCTGCAGTGAAGGAGAGACCGCATTTTTCCGTTGCAGGCAGTGTCAGTGGCACTGTATTGTCCTCAAAGCGGGCAAAAAAGTTATTTAGTCTGCCTGGGAGCAAGACATCCTGGTCCGTGACTGGGCTGGATTTCTTCCTGTAGTCCGTGATTGACTGTAGACCCTGCCACATGCCTCTTGTGTCTGAGCCGTTGAATTGGGATTCTACTTTGTCTCTGTACTGACGCTTAGCTTGTTTGATAGCCTTACGGAGGGAATAGCTGCATTGATTGTATTCAGTCATGTTACCAGACACCTTGCCCTGATTGAAAGCAGTGGTTCGTGCTTTCAGTTTCACACGAATGCTGCCATCAATCCAAGGTTTCTGGTTAGGGAATGTTTTAATCGTTGCTATGGGAATGACATCTTCAACGCACGTTCTAATGAACTCGCACACCGAATCAGCGTATTCGTCAATGTTGTTATTTGACGCAATACGAAACATGTCCCAGTCCACGTGATGGAAGCAGTTTTGGAGTGTGGAGTCAGCTTGGTCGGACCAGCGTTGGACAGACATCAGCGTGGGAGCTTCTTTTTTTAGCTTTTGTCTGTAGGCAGGTATCAGCAAAATGGAGTTGTGGTCAGCTTTTCCGAAAGGGGGGCGGGGCAGGGCCTTATATGCGTCGCGGAAGTTAGAGTAACAGTGATCCAAGGTTTTTCCGCCCCTGGTTGCGCAATCGATATGCTGATAAAATTTAGGGAGTCTTGTTTTCAGATTAGCCTTGTTAAAATCCCCAACAACGATGAATGCAGCCTCCGGATAAATGGTTTCCAGTTTGCAAAGAGTTAAATAAAGTTCGTTCAGAGCCATCGATGTGTCTGCTTGGGGGGGGATATATACGGCTGTGATTATAATCGAAGAGAATTCTCTTGGTAGGTAATGCGGTCTATATTTGATTGTGAGGAATTCTAAATCAGGTGAACAGAAGGATTTGAGTTCCTGTATGTTTCTTTCATCGCACCATGCCTCGTTAGCCATAAGGCATACACCCCCACCCCTCTTCTTACCAGAAAGGGGTTTGTTTCTGTCGGCGCGATGCGTGGAGAAACCCGTTGGCTACACCGCATCGGATAGCGTCTCTCCAGTGAGCAATGTTTCCGTGAAGCACAGAACGTTACAGTCTCTGATGTCCCTCTGGAATGCTACCCTTGCTCGGATTTCATCAACCTTGTTGTCAAGAGACTGGACATTGGCAAGAAGAATGCTAGGAAGTGGGGCACGATGTGCCCGTCTCCGTAGTCTAACCAGAAGACCGCTACGTTTCCCTCTTTTTCGGAGTCGTTTTTTGGGGTTGCTGCATGCGATCCATTCCGTTGTCCTGTTTGTAAGGCAGAACACGGGATCCGCGTCGCGAAAAACATGTTCTTGGTCGTACTGATGGTGAGTTGACGCTGATCTTATATACAGTAGTTCTTCTCGGCTGTATGTAATGAAACCTAAGATGACCTGAGGTACTAATGTAAGAAATAACACATAAAAAAACAAAAAACTGCATAGTTTCCTAGGAACGCGAAGCGAGGCGGCCATCTCTATCGGCGCCGGAAGTTGAACCCGATGGTCACTCTGACAGAGGTCCAGAGTTCCTCTGTGGAGATGGGAGAACCTTCCAGAAGGACAACCATCTCTGCAGCACTCCACCAATCAGGCCTGTATGGTAGAGTGGCCAGACAGAAGCCACTCCTCAGTAAAAGGCACATGACAGCTCTCTTGGAGTTTGCCGAAAGGCACCATAAAGGACTCTCAGACCACGAGGAACAAGATTCTCCGGTCTGATGAAACCAAGATTGAACTCTTTGGCTTGAATGCCAAGCGTCACGTCTGGAGGAAACCTGGCACCATCCCTACGGTGAAGCATGGTGGTGGTGGCAGCATCATGCTGTGGGGATGTTTTTCAGCAGTAGGGACTGGGAAACTAGTCAGGATCAAGGCAAAGAACGGAGCAAAGTACAGAGATTTCCTTGACGAAAACCTGCTCCAGAGAGCTCAGGACCTCAGACTGGGGTGAAGGTTCACCTTCCAACAGGACAACGACCCTAAGCCCTTAGCCAAGACAATGCAAGAGTGGCTTCTGGACAATTTCTAAAAACCTGTTTTTGCTTTGTCATTATGGGGTGATTGTGTGAAGATTGATGAGGGGGTGGAAACTATTTAATCAATTTTAGAATAAGACTGTAACGTAACAAAATATAGAAAAAGTCAAGGGGTCTGAATATTTTCTGAATGCACTGTTTCTATACATGTACGTATCTATAGATGTATGTATCAATGTACACTGAGTGGACAAAACATTAAGAACAGTGGTCTTTCCATGACAAACTGACCAGGTGATTCTAGGTGAAAGCTATGATCCCTTATTGATGTCACTTGTTAAATCCACTTCAGTCAGTGTAGATGAAGGGGAGGAATTAGGTTAATGAAGGATTTATAAGCCATCAGACAATTGAGACTTGGATTGTGTGTGTGTGCCATTCAGAGGGTGAATGGGCAAGACAAAATATTTAAGGGTCTTTGAATGAGGTATGGAAGTAGGTGCCAGACACACTTGTTTGAGTGTGTCAGGAACTGCAATGCTGCTGGGTTTTTCATGCTCAACAGTTTCCCATGTATCAAGAATGGTCCACCACCCAAAGGACATCCAGCCAACTTGACACAACTGTGGGACGCTTTGGAGTCAACATGGGCCAGCGTCCCTGTGGAACGCTTTTTGACACCTTGTAGAGTCCGGCGCAACTGAATATAAGGAAGGGGTTCCTAATGTTTGGTAAACTCAGTGTATATATATCTGTTGTGTTGTCATTGTCTCTATAATCCAGCTGGACAGGTTCAAGGAGCCTCCAGCGTTTGGACCCATGTGTGACCTGCTGTGGGCCGACCCACTGGAGGACTTTGGCAACGAGAAGACACAAGAATACTTCGGCCACAACACAGTCAGGGGCTGCTCCTACTTCTACAGGTGAACACAGAGACACTGACACAATGACGCACTACGCACACACACACACACACACACACTTCTAACGCAGGTGAGATCCAGTGTGATCTGTTGGCGTGATGTACAGGAGAAAGGTGTGGTACTGGAGGGGAGATGAATGAGGGGAAACATGTTGTAGTAGTTGATTACAAGCTTGATTCAGAGATCCAACAACCAAAGAAACATTGGGATTTGTGGAACAGCTGTAACACTGGCCCGTTATCTCACAGATCCACACACACAGTTTCAGCGCTAAGCCATATCCCACAATCCCTAGGGAGACTGCACCGTTCTGTTTCCATGACGACTGGCTACTACTGCCAGATTGGGGAGTGATATTAAGATACAGTGAGGGAAAGAGAGCAAGAGGGAGGGGGAGTGAGGGAGGAAAAGAGATGAATAAAATGAGAGACCAGAGGATTGACGTGATGGATAGTTGAGACTGTTGTTATTATATGGTGCTCAACCATATGGAGCCTACACCAGTCTACTGAGAGAAACATACAGTGCCCTCCTACTAGATCTGGTTCTGCTGTTTTTATTAGGGGCTCAATGATGACCCCTGGTGGTCATTCAATGTAAACTGTTTCAGACTATCCTCGTCTGATATAGTGCAGGGGTGTTCAGAATCAAATCTCTCTTACTCTCATGTACACACACATTGATTCATACACAGCATAGTTTGGCTACTTCACTATGATGTTTTGATTTACACAGAGGGACACTAACACTCTCTCTCTCTCGTTCTCTCTCTCGCTCTCTCTCCAGTTACCCTGCGGTGTGTGAGTTTCTACAGACCAACAACTTATTGTCTGTCATCAGAGCACATGAAGCGCAGGATTCTGGGTAAGAGAAGCCCTTCTTCTTCTTGGGTCATTGACAAACTGTCATTCTTCACATGGTGAGTGACAGAGTGACATTAAAGGGCTCTAACATTCACCTGTCCACCCCAGTGTGTGTTGATTGATCCAGGGGTGGGGGTTGTGATGGCAACACAAACGGTTCAGTCCACCGATACAGTTTCATAATCAAATCAGTCAATTTATAAACAGTTATCCATCGTCAAGGCGAACTTAACCACACAACAACCATATATTTAACCCTATACCCCTAACGGTTGACTCCCCAATCTTTGTAATCCTAACTCTACCCTGTATCCCAATCCCTTGACCGTTTCCCTGTTCAGGTACCGGATGTACAGAAAGAGTCAGACGACAGGCTTCCCCTCCCTCATCACCATCTTCTCAGCACCTAACTACCTGGACGTCTACAACAACAAAGGTCAGGCATGCGCGGGCACACACACACACACACACACACACACACACACACACACACACACACACACACACACACAGACAGACAGACAGACAGACAGACAGACAGACAGACAGACAGACAGACAGACAGACAGACAGACAGACAGACAGACAGACAGACAGACAGACAGACAGACAGACAGACAGACAGACAGACAGACAGACAGACAGACAGACTATCAGTGTGTAACAGGCCTGCCCTCTCATTCTCTCACAGCGGCGGTTCTGAAGTATGAGAACAACGTGATGAACATCCGTCAGTTCAACTGTTCCCCTCATCCCTACTGGCTGCCCAACTTCATGGACGTCTTCACCTGGTCCCTGCCCTTCGTTGGAGAGAAAGGTGGGAAAAAACCCTACACATATTACAAACACCAAAATAAACGGATTGTCTCCCACTCTGAATATGTTCTCTCTCTTGTTTTCTCTCTCTCTCGCTCTTATTCTCCTTCTCTCTTATTCTCTTTCTCTCTTATTCTCTTTCTCTCTTATTCTCTTTCTCTCTTATTCTCTCTCTCTCTTATTCTCTCTCTCTCTTATTCTCTCTCTCTAACTCTCTTATTCTCTTTCTCTCTTATTCTCTCTCTGACTATCCTATTCTCTCTCTGACTAACTCTCTTAATCTCTCTATCTGACTAACTCTCTCTCTTATTCTCTCTCTCTGACTAGCTATCTTATTCTCTCTCTCTGACTAACTATCTTAATCTCTCTCTCTGACTAACTCTCTCTCTTATTCTCTCTCTCCAACGCTCTCTCTTATTCTCTCTCTCTGACCCTCTCTCTTATTCTCTCTCTCTGACCCTCTCTCTTATTGTCATGGCTTTCGTCGTGGGAAGGAGGAGCGGACCAAAATGCAGCGTAGTTGTGATTCATTTTATTTGATAAGGAAACTATACACGATTAAACTAACAAAATAACAAACGTACGAAAACCGAAAACAGCCCTATCTGGTGCAAAACACAGAGACAGGAACAATCACCCACAAACACACAGTGAAACCCAGGCTACCTAAATATGGTTCCCAATCAGAGACAATGACTAACACCTGCCTCTGATTGAGAACCATATCAGGCCAGACATAGAAATAGACAAACAAGACATCCAACATAGAATGCCCACTCAGATCACACCCTGACCAACCAAAACATAGAAGCATACAAATAAACTATGGTCAGGGTGTGACAGCCGCAAAACCTGAACCTATCGGGGAGGGTCTGGGTGGGCATCTGTCCACGGTGGCTGCTCCGGTGCTGGATGTGGCCCCCACTTCACCGTAGTCCTCCCCCACCTTGTCCGCTTCTGTGACCTCCTAGCCACGGCAACCCTACTAAATAACACGGGACAGAGGGGCAGCTCGGGACAGAGGGGCAGCTCGGGACAGAGGGGCAGCTCGGGACAGAGGGTCTCCTCAGACTCCGGCAGCAGCGCCGTACAGGCGAGAGACTCCAGCAGCAGCGCCGGACATACGGGAGACTCCGGCAGCAGCGCCAGACAGGCGGGAGACTTCGGCAGCAGCAACGGACAGGCGGGAGACTCCGGCAGCAGCGCCGGACAGGCGGGAGACTCCGGCAGCAGCGCCTGACAGGCGGGAGACTCCGGCAGCAGCGCCGGACAGGCGAGAGACTCTGGCAGCAGCGGAGAGGAGGAAGGCTCTGGCAGATCCTGGCTGACTGGCGGATCTGGAAGAGTCTGGCTGACTGGCGGATCTGGAAGAGTCTGGTTGACTGGCAGATCTGGATGAGTCTGGTTTACTGGCAGATCTGGAAGAGTCTGGTTGACTAGCAGATCTGGAAGAGTCTGGTTGACTGGCAGATCTGGAAGAGTCTGGCTGACTGGCAGATCTGGAAGAGTCTGGCTGACTGGCGGATCTGGAAGTGTCTGGTTGACTGGCAGATCTGGAAGAGTCTGGTTGGCTGGCAGATCTGGAAGAGTCTGGTTGACTGGCAGATCTGGAAGAGTCTGGCTGACTGGCGGATCTGGAAGAGTCTGGCTGACTGGCGGATCTGGAAGAGTCTGGTTGACTGGCAGATCTGGATGAGTCTGGTTTACTGGCAGATCTGGAAGAGTCTGGTTGACTAGCAGATCTGGAAGAGTCTGGTTGACTGGCAGATCTGGAAGAGTCTGGCTGACTGGCAGATCTGGAAGAGTCTGGCTGACTGGCGGATCTGGAAGTGTCTGGTTGACTGGCAGATCTGGAAGAGTCTGGTTGGCTGGCAGATCTGGAAGAGTCTGGTTGACTGGCAGATCTGGAAGAGTCTGGCTGACTGGCGGATCTGGAAGAGTCTGGCTGACTGGCAGATCTGGAAGAGTCTGGCTGACTGGCGGATCCTGGCAGACTGACGGCTCTGGCTGCTCCATGCTGACTGGCAGTTCTGGCTGCTTCATGCTGACTGGCAGCTCTGGCTGCTCCATGCTGACTGGCGGCTCTGGCTGCTCCATGCAGATTGGCAGCTCTGGCGGCTTCTTGCAGACTGGCAGCTCTGACTGCTCCATGCAGACTGGCAGCTCTGGCAGCTCCATGCAGACTGGCAGCTCCTTGCAGACTGGCAGCTCCTTGCAGACTGGCAGCTCCATGCAGACTGGCAGCTCCGGCTGCTCCATGCAGACTGGCAGCTCTGGCTGTTCCATGAAGACTGACAGCTTTGGCTGCTCCAAACGGGCAGGAGACTCCGGTAACGCTGTAGAGGCAGTAGGCTCTGGCAGCGCTAAACAGGCGGGAGACTCCAACAGCGCAGGAGAGGAGGAAGGCTCTAGCTATGCTGAACAGGTGGGAGACTCCAGCAGCGCAGGAGAGGAGGAAGGCTCTGGCTGCGCTGAACAGGCGGGAGACTCCGGCAGCGCAGGAGAGGAGGAAGGCTCCGGCAGCGCTGGAGAGGAGAGGCGCACTGTAGGCCTGATGCGTGGTGCTGGCACTGGTGGTACTGGGCCGAGGACACGCACAGGAAGCCTGGTGCGGGGAGCTGCCACCGGAGGGCTGGGGTGTGGAGGTGGTACTGGGTAGACCGGACCGTGCAGGCGCACTGGAGCTCTTGAGCATCGAGCCTGCCCAACCTTACCTGGTTGAATACTCCCGGTCGCTCTGCCAGTGCGGCAAGGTGGTATAGCCCGCACTGGGCTATGCATGCGAACCGGGGACACCGAGCGTAAGGCTGGTGCCATGTAAGCCGGCCCAAGGAGACGCACTGGGGACCAGATGCGTAGAGCCGGCTTCATGGCATTTGGCTCGACGCTCAATCTAGCCCGGCCGATACGTGGAGCTGGAATAGAACGCACCGGGCTAAGCACCCACACTGGAGACACCGTGCGCACCACAGCATAACACAGGGTCCTTCTCCGAATAATTCCTCCTCCCATGTCCATTCCTCCTTTAGTTGCTCCTTGGGGCGGCTACACTCCCCTGGTTTAGCCCAGGGTCCTCTCCCGTCGAGGATTTCCTCCCAAGTCCAAAAGTCCTTTTTTCGCTGCTCCTGCTGCTGCCTTTGCTGTATCCCGTTACCACGCCGCTTAGATCACACCCTGACCAACCAAAACATAGAAACATACAAAATAAACTATGGTCAAGGTGTGACACTTATTCTCTCTCTCAGACCCTCTCTCTTATTCTCTCTCTCTGACCAACCCTCTTATTCTCTCTCTCAGACCCTCTCTCTTATTCTCTCTCTCTCTGACCAACCCTCTTATTCTCTCTCTCCAACCCTCTCTCTTATTCTCTCTCTCTGACCAACCCTCTTATTCTCTGAATCTCTCTCTCTTATTCTCTCTCTCTGACCCTCTCTCTTATTCTCTCTCTCTCTGACCAACCCTATTAATCTCTGAATCTATCTCTCTTATTCTCTCTCCAACCCTCTCTCTTATTCTCTGAATCTCTCTCTCTTATTCTCTCTCTCCAACCCTCTCTTATTCTCTCTCTTTGACCAACCCTCTCTCTTATTCTCTCTCTCTGACCCTCTCTCTTATTCTCTCTCTCCGACCCTCTCTCTTATTCTCTCTCTCTGACCCTCTCTCTTATTCTCTCTCTCTGACCAACCCTCTTATTCTCTGAATCTCTCTCGCACTTATTCTCTCTCTCTGAATCTCTCTCTTATTCTCTCTCTCTCTGACCCTCTCTCTTATTCTCCCTCCAACCCTCTCTCCTATTCTCTCTCTCTCTGAGCCTCTCTCTTATTTTCTCTCTCTGACCAACCCTCTTATTCTCTGAATCTCTCTCGCTCTTATCCTCTATCTCTGAATCTCTCTCTTATTCTCTCTCTCTTATTCTCTCTTTCCAACCCTCTCTCTTATTCTCTCTCTCCAACCCTCTCTCTTATTCTCTCTCTCTCTGACCAACCCTCTTATTCTCTGAATCTCTCTCTCTTATTCTCTCTCTCCGACCCTCTCTCTTATTCTCTCTCTCTGACGCTCTCTCTTATTTTCTCTCTCTAATCCTCTCTCTTATTCTCTCTCTCTGACCCTCTCTCTTATTCTCTATTTCTGAATCTCTCTGTTACTAACTCTCTCTCTCTCTGGACCTTTTTTGGAACACCATTATTTTTGTCTTACTGAGATTCAATGTCAAGGCCCAGGTCTGAAATAATCTGTGCAGAAGATCTAGGTGCTGCTGTAGGCCCTCTTGGCTCCGGACAGAAGCAACAGATCATCTGCAAACAATATACATTTTTCTTCAGAGTCTCTCTCTCATATTGACTGTGCCCTCTCTCTCGCTCCACAGTGACAGAGATGCTGGTGAATGTTCTCAGTATCTGTTCAGATGATGAGCTCATGGAGAATGACGGAGAGGAAGAGGTCTATGATGGTAATCATATCTTTATAAATAGATACACATGGGAAGACCTGTTGCATCCCAAATGGGACACAGACACTTTGATTGGTTCCATTTTTATGTCTATTCAACCTTCCTTTTCACTCCTCTGTGATTGGTTCCCTCCAGCGAATGCAGCGGCAGCTAGGAAAGAGGTGATCAGGAACAAGATCCGTGCCATAGGGAAGATGGCCAAAATGTTCCAAGTTTTACGGTGAGTGAATTTGTGTGTGTGTATAATTTTGTGTGTACAGTGGCTTGTGAAAGTATTCACCCCCTTGGCATTTTTCCTATTTTGTTGCCTTACAACCTGGAATTAAAATAGATTTTTTTGGGGGGGGGTTTGTGTCATTTGATTTACACACCATGCCTACCACTTTGAAGATGCAAAATATTTGTTATTGTGAAACGAATAAGAAAAAAGACAAAAAAAATGGAAAACTTGAGCATGAATAACTATTTACCCCCACAAAGTCAATACTTTGTAGATCCACCTTTTGCAGTAATTACAGCTGCAAGTCTCTTGGGGTATGTCTCTATAAGGTTGGCACATCTAGACACTGGGATTTTTGTCCATTCTTCAAGGCAAAACTGCTCCAGCTCCTTCAAGATGGGTAGGTTCCACTGGTGTACAGCAATCTTTAAGTCAATTGGACTGAGGTCTGAGCTTTGACTAGGCCATTCCAAGCCATTTAAATGTTTCCCCTTAAACCACTCGAGTTTTGCTTTAGCAGTATGCTTAGGGTCATTGTCCTGCTGGAAGGTGAACATCCGTCCTAGTCTCAAATCCCTGGGAGACTGAAACAGGTTTCCCTCAAGAATTTCCTTGTATTTAGTGCCATCCATCATTCCTTAAATTCTGACCAGTTTCCCAGTCCCTGCTGATGAAAAACATCCCCACAGCATGATGTTGGCACCACCATGCTTCACTATGGGGGATGGTGTTCTCGGGGTGATGAGAGGTGTTGGGTTTGCACCAGACATAGTGTTTTCCTTGATGTCCAAAAAGCTCAATTTTAGTCTCATCTGACCAGAGTACCTTCTTCCATATGTTTGGGGAGTCTCCCACATGCCTTTTGGCGAACGCCAAATGTATTTGCTTATTTTTTTCTTTAAGCAATGACTTTTTTCCTGGCCACTCTTCCATAAAGCCCAGCTCTGTGGAGTGTACAGCTTAAAGTGGTCCTATGGACAGATACTCCAATCTCCGCTGTGGAGCTTTGCAGCTCCTTCTATCTATTCTATCTAGCAACCTTTTGGTTACTGGCCCAACACTCCAACTACTAGGCTACCTGCCACCTCTGCTTAGTGGTGTTGCAGACTCTGGGGCCTTTCAGAGCAGGTGCTTATATATATTGAAATCATGTGACAGATTATGTGGCACTTAGATTGCACATATGTGGACTTTATATACTTTACTGTCTATTGACTTTTCTACTGTGTTATTGACTGTATGTTTGTTTATTCCATGTGTAACTCTGTGTTGTTGTTTGTGTCACACTGCTTTCCTTTGTCTTGGCCAGGTCGCAGTTGTAAATGAGAACTTGTTCTCAACTGGCCTACCTGGTTAAATAAAGGTCAAATAAAAAAATTAAAATAATAAAATGTAACTAATAATATGACTTCTGGAGGTAATTGGTGTAATCTTATTTAGGGCTTCATAGCAAAGGGGGTGAATACATATGCACGCACCACTTTTCAGGTTTAATTTTTAATATATTTTTTATGAGAGTTATTTTTTCATTTCACTTCAGCAATTTGGACTATTTTGTGTATGTCCATTACATGAAATCCAAATAAAAATCTATTTAAATTACAGGTTGTAATGCAACAACATAGGAAAAATGCTAAGGGGGATCAATGCTTTTGCAAGGCACTGCAAGTGTCCGAATGTGCGTAGAAGCATGTGAGACTGTGTATGTTCGTTTCTAATGTATGTGTGTGTGTGTGTTTTAGGGAGGAGAGTGAGAACGTACTGACCCTGAAGGGACTGACACCCACTGGCATGCTGCCCAGCGGAGTTCTGTCAGGAGGCAAGCAGACTCTGCAGAGTGGTGAGTACACACACATGCGCGTACGCACACATATTAAACACACACACATGCGCGCGTGCGCACACATATTACACACCCCTCCACACACACACACACCGGCAAACAGACCCACACACACATTCCCACTTTCTCACAAACTTTCTCTCTGTCTGCCTCTCGCTCCGTCTGCCTCTCGCTCTGTCTGCTCTCTCTCTGTCTGCCTCTTTCTCTGTCTGCATCTCTCTCTGCGTCTGCTTCTCTCTCTGCATCTCCTTCTCTCTCTGCGTCTGCTTCTCTCTCTGCATCTGCCTCTCTCTCTGCATCTGCCTCTCTCTCTGCATCTGCCTCTCTCTCTGCCTCTGCCTCTCTCTCTGCATCTGCCTCTCTCTCTCTGCCTCTGCCTCTCTCTCTGCATCTGCCTCTCTCTCTGCCTCTGCCTCTCTCTCTGCCTCTGCCTCTGCCTCTCTCTCTGCGTCTGCCTCTCTCTCTGCCTCTGCCTCTTTCTCTGCGTCTGCCTCTCTCTCTGCCTCTCTCTCCCTCTGTCTCTGCCTCTTTTTCCGTCTTTGTCTCTGTCTCTCTGCCTGACTGTCTCTTTCTCTCTCTAATTTACTCTGCCTCTCTTGCTCTGCCGCTCTGCCTCTTGCTCTCTCGCTTGCTCGCTCTGCCTCACTCTCGCTCTCTCGCTCTGCCTCTCTCTCGCTCTCTTGCTCTGCCTCTCTCTCTGCCTCGCTCTGCCTCTCTCTAACGCTCTCTCTACCTCTATTCCATGTTCGTCCTCTGTCAATCACTCTGTCACTCCTCACCTCACTACAACTATAGCCTGGTATATGTGTGTGTGAGCTAACGCTAGCTAATGAATGTGCTAACACCAGACACCCTCAGCACTGAAGGCTGCAGTACTGCTGTGAGGGTTTTGCATGAATAACCCTCACCCTTCTCTCACTTTCTCACTTTCTCTCTCTCTCTCTCTCTCTCTCTCTCTCTCTCTCTCTCTCTCTCTCCATCCTCAGCTACCATTGAGGCCATTGAAGCCATCGATCCTGTTGAGGACTCAGAAGGTAAATTCCCCTCATTCATCAACAATTAGAGTGAGTGTGTGTGTGAGAGAATGAAAGAGGGGGATGAGGCATGGTGACCCATCTACGCCATACACTTACCCACATTGCATTGAGCTCTTCTAACAGCACTGCTCATGGTGAAGCATGACTCTTATTCTTTCTCTGCCTCACACACACACACACACACACACACACACACACACACACACACACACACACACACACACACACACACACACACACACACACACACACACACACACACACACACACACACACACACACACACACACACACACACACACACACTTCCCCCAGACACACACACACAAATTGCCTCACACACACTTCCCCCAGACACATTCCACACAGGCACACACACTCCACACACACCACCCACCACAGTATGACAAAGTGACTAATCATGAGTGTGTGTCGGCTGGGGGAGGAATCTGACCCTACGATAACTCTAATATCGTCCCTACACAAATACATTGTCCCTACACAAATACATCATCCCTACACAAATACATCGTCCCAACACAAATACATGGTCCCTACACAACCCCTGCTATTTGGATTTGGTACAACATGTGCTGTGTGGAGCCTGTGGAGTTTTGCATTGGAAATGTGATGTTCCATGATAGAACACATTGTAAAAAAAACACAAGACCACTACAGTCTTTATGTCGAGCTTATCTTCTACTAATCTGGTTATTGTGTGTAGGAATTACTTATCATGTACTAAACTGGTTATTGTGTCTGGGAATTGCTTATCATGTACTAAACTGGTTATCATGTGTAGGAATTGCTTATTGTGAACTAAACTGGCTATCGTGTGTATGAATTGCTTATTGTGAACTAAACTGGTTATCATGTGTAGGAATTGCTTATCGTGCACTAATAAACTGGTTATCGTGTAGGAATTTCTTATTGTGCACTAATAAACTGGTTATTGTGTAGGAATTTCTTATCGTGCACTAATAAACTGGTTATCGTGTGTAGGAATTTCTTATTGTGCACTAATAAACTGGTTATTGCGTAGGGATTTCTTATCGTGCACTAATAAACTGGTTATCGTGTAGGAATTTCTTATCGTTGCACTAATAAATGGTTATCGTGTAGGGATTTCTTATCGTGCACTAATAAACTGGTTATCGTGTAGGAATTTCTTATCGTGATACTAATAAACTGGTTATCGTGTGTAGGAATTTCTTATCGTGCACTAATAAACTGGTTATTGTGTAGGAATTTCTTATTGTGCACTAATAAACTGGTTATCGTGTAGGAATTTCTTATCGTGCACTAATAAACTGGTTATCGTGTGTAGGAATTTCTTATCGTGCACTAATAAACTGGTTATCGTGTGTAGGAATTTCTTATCGTGCACTAACAAACTGGTTATCGTGTGTAGGAATTTCTTATCGTTGCACTAATAAACTGGTTATTGTGTAGGAATTTCTTATCGTGCACTAATAAACTGGTTATCGTGTAGGAATTTCTTATCGTGATACTAATAAACTGGTTATCGTGTGTAGGAATTTCTTATCGTGCACTAATAAACTGGTAATTGTGTAGGAATTTCTTATTGTGCACTAATAAACTGGTTATCGTGTAGGAATTTCTTATCGTGCACTAATAAACTGGTTATCGTGTGTAGGAATTTCTTATCATTGCACTAATAAACTGGTTATCGTGTGTAGGAATTTCTTATCGTGCACTAATAAACTGGTTATCGTGTAGGAATTTCTTATCGTGATACTAATAAACTGGTTATCGTGTGTAGGAATTTCTTATCGTTGCACTAATAAACTGGTTATTGTGTAGGAATTTCTTATCGTGCACTAATAAACAGGTTATCGTGTGTAGGAATTTCTTATCGTGCACTAATAAACAGGTTATCGTGTGTAGGAATTTCTTATCGTGCACTAATAAACTGGTTATCGTGTAGGAATTTCCTATCGTGCACTAATAAACTGGTTATCGTGTAGGAATTTCTTATCGTGCACTAATAAACTGGTTATTGTGTAGGAATTTCTTATCATGCACTAATAAACTGGTTATCGTGTGTAGGAATTTCTTATCGTGCACTAATAAACTGGTTATTGTGTAGGAATTTCTTATTGTGCACTAATAAACTGGTTATTGTGTAGGAATTTCTTATCATGCACTAATAAACTGGTTATCGTGTAGGAATTTCTTATCGTTGCACTAGTAAACTGGTTATCGTGTGTAGGAATTTCTTATCATGCACTAATAAACTGGTTATCGTGTGTAGGAATTTCTTATCGTGCACTAATAAACTGGTTATTGTGTAGGAATTTCTTATTGTGCACTAATAAACTGGTTATCGTGTGTAGGAATTTCTTATCATGCACTAATATACTGGTTATCGTGTGTAGGAATTTCTTATCGTTGCACTAATAAACTGGTTATCGTGTGTAGGAATTTCTTATCGTGCACTAATAAACTGGTTATCGTGTGTAGGAATTTCTTATCATGCACTAATAAACTGGTTATCGTGTGTAGGAATTTCTTATCGTGCACTAAACTGGTTATCGTGTGTAGGAATTTCTTATTGTTGTAACAACGTTCTTCGTTTGTCGAAAGAGAGTCGGACCGAAATGCAGCGTGTTGGTTACTCATGTTTTTTAATGGAACAAATGACGATACACGAAATAACTTAGAAATACAAAAACAACAAACGGAACGTGAAAAATCTATACAGCCTGTCTGGTGAACACTAACACAGAGACAGGAACAATCACCCACGAAATACAAAGTGAAACCCAGGCTACCTAAATACGGTTCCCAATCAGAGACAACGAGAATCACCTGACTCTGATTGAGAACCGCCTCAGGCAGCCAAACCTATGCAACACACCCCTAATCAACCACAATCCCAATAACTAAAAAACCCCACTATGAAATACAACAACATAAACCCACACCCTGGCCTGACCAACTAATTAACGAAAACACAAAATACTAAGACCAAGGCGTGACAATTGTGCACTAATAAACTGGTTATCGTGTGTAGGAATTTCTTATCATGCACTAATAAACTGGTTATCGTGTGTAGGAATTTCTTATCGTGCACTAATAAACTGGTTATCGTGTAGGAATTTCTTATCGTGATACTAATAAACTGGTTATCGTGTGTAGGAATTTCTTATCGTTGCACTAATAAACTGGTTATTGTGTAGGAATTTCTTATCGTGCACTAATAAACAGGTTATCGTGTGTAGGAATTTCTTATCGTGCACTAATAAACAGGTTATCGTGTGTAGGAATTTCTTATCGTGCACTAATAAACTGGTTATCGTGTAGGAATTTCCTATCGTGCACTAATAAACTGGTTATCGTGTAGGAATTTCTTATCGTGCACTAATAAACTGGTTATTGTGTAGGAATTTCTTATCATGCACTAATAAACTGGTTATTGTGTAGGAATTTCTTATTGTGCACTAATAAACTGGTTATTGTGTAGGAATTTCTTATCATGCACTAATAAACTGGTTATCGTGTAGGAATTTCTTATCGTTGCACTAGTAAACTGGTTATCGTGTGTAGGAATTTCTTATCATGCACTAATAAACTGGTTATCGTGTGTAGGAATTTCTTATCGTGCACTAATAAACTGGTTATTGTGTAGGAATTTCTTATTGTGCACTAATAAACTGGTTATCGTGTGTAGGAATTTCTTATCATGCACTAATATACTGGTTATCGTGTGTAGGAATTTCTTATCGTTGCACTAATAAACTGGTTATCGTGTGTAGGAATTTCTTATCGTGCACTAATAAACTGGTTATCGTGTGTAGGAATTTCTTATCATGCACTAATAAACTGGTTATCGTGTGTAGGAATTTCTTATCGTGCACTAAACTGGTTATCGTGTGTAGGAATTTCTTATTGTTGTAACAACGTTCTTCGTTTGTCGAAAGAGAGTCGGACCGAAATGCAGCGTGTTGGTTACTCATGTTTTTTAATGGAACAAATGACGATACACGAAATAACTTAGAAATACAAAAACAACAAACGGAACGTGAAAAATCTATACAGCCTGTCTGGTGAACACTAACACAGAGACAGGAACAATCACCCACGAAATACAAAGTGAAACCCAGGCTACCTAAATACGGTTCCCAATCAGAGACAACGAGAATCACCTGACTCTGATTGAGAACCGCCTCAGGCAGCCAAACCTATGCAACACACCCCTAATCAACCACAATCCCAATAACTAAAAAACCCCACTATGAAATACAACAACATAAACCCACACCCTGGCCTGACCAACTAATTAACGAAAACACAAAATACTAAGACCAAGGCGTGACAATTGTGCACTAATAAACTGGTTATCGTGTGTAGGAATTTCTTATCATGCACTAATAAACAGGTTACTGTGTAGGAATTTCTTATCGTGCACTAATAAACAGGTTATCGTGTGTAGGAATGTCTTATCGTGCACTAATAAACTGGTTATCGTGTGTATGGATTGCTTATCTTGTATGTAGCAGCAGGGTTGAGATCAATTCCATTTAAATTTCAGCCAATTCAGAAAGTAAACAAAATTCTAAATGTTCTTTAAGCATTGAAGAGATTTGGAAATGGAATTTCAATGTATCTCCCTGAATTGACTGGAATTTAAATGGAATTCACCTCAACCCTGGTAGCAAGTGCACTGTAACTACATTGTGTGTGTATTACACGAGCGTGAGGATATGTGTGTGTGTATTAGATGAGTCTGTAACTGAGTTGTGGTCTGCCTCCCCAGCAATCCGAGGCTTCTCTCCTCAACATAAGATCAATAGCTTTGCGGAGGCCAAGGGTCTGGACCGGATCAACGAGCGCATGCCCCCTCGGCGTGACGCCGTCAACAGTGTGGGTGTCTCCATGGGCCGCATGAACATGGGGGAGCCCAACGGCACCGACAACAACAGCAATATACAGTGATGCACACACACACATTTATACATAAACACAAATACACACAGATATAAAGTACATACCCACACACACACACATTTGACTTACACACTTAAAGTAAAGCACACTTACGGTAAACATACTTAGACATGCACTTAAACAAGGATCATACAGAACACACAGTCAACATATAGACCTACACGTACACAGTAATGGTACACACACCATCCTCCTCCCCTCCCCTGGCCTGTTGCTCCCCAGCCCTTCTCTCTACCCGTTTGACAAGACTGCCATGGATGGATCAGACCTCCTATCGGACAAACTGTACTGCAGGTTCCATCACTCCCTGACCTGGTCACACACTACTACAGACCCCTGACCTGACCACCTGACCACACTACACTACGGAACACTCTACTGGACGTTCTGGAACACTCCAATGCAAAACAAAGAGATAATGTTCTGTTCTAATTGTGTAGTGGGGCTGACTGGGGGACAGATGTTACCTTTCTGTTATGTTGGGGGCAGAGGGAGGGTGGGGCTGACTGGGGGACAGATGTTACCTTTCTGTTATGTTGGGGGCAGAGGGAGGGTGGGGCTGACTGGGGGACAGATGTTACCTTTCTGTTATGTTGGGACAGGGGAAGGGTGGGGAGTGGGGAGTGGAGGCATGTAGGTGAGAGGTCGACGGGGGCTAAGGTGGCATGCGGTGGAGGTACTACCTGTCCGTGATTTACAGTTTCCTCTTCTCATTTTAAAACAGGAAGTTGTGTCAGCCCTGTCGGTGGTTTACTTCATTCATTTTATTTGATAAGATATCTAGATAGGGAGATGGATAGTTGTCATGGCGGCTGTGAGTTTATTGGTGTATGCGTTTGCATCTGCGTGTGAAATTTGAATGCCATTTTCATCTGCAAACATACATGGTAGTGCTTTCCAATATGTTTTGCTACTAGTACTATATGATAATAACAGGACATTGAAATTAAGCATAATATTTATTAACTTCAAGGAAAAGATGAAGTTGTCAGAAGGTTCAAAATGCAGTCTTATTACCTGAGTGTTCTCCATCCTATTAAGCCAATATGCTCCACTGGCCAGTTAGCCAGTGCTGAGGTGGCACACAGAGTTCACAGTACACTCACTACCACCCAGGTAGACGCTGCCTCTAAAGTCAGATAAACAAAGCTGATCGTTCAACATTTTTAGGGGCAATGTCTGTCTGTTCCACTCTTATGTTCTATTGCTGCCAAGTCAGATGATTTCCAAAACTGATCTTATTTCAGTTTTAAGGACACCTTTTTACCACTTTTACATATTTTACTTGCTGGGACTATCTACACTTCTATGTTCTATTGCTGCCAAGTTAATCATAGAAATAGAAAGCATAGAATGGACACCTGTATCAGAGATTGAAATGTACAAACAACTATGATTGGCTGTTTAGTTGGCATGCAATCAGAATCAGCATGAGTGAAGTCTGTTCTATGCATTCCATTTCTATGGTGTCCTCTTATGTGCTGTCCAGTTGCCTATTACCTGAGTCGGCTGTAACTGGAGTAAGTCCCTATATATGCTGTTTTGTTCTACTTTGAAAATGAAATGGTGTTTTTGGCTGAGTGTGAACAGTGACTAACAGAAGGTTATTTATTTGTAAAGCATTTATAAACGCATCAGTGCATGCAATTAAGTTATTTGATAATAATAATGTGAAATTCTATTTGTGCTGTGTTTCAGTATGGTAAGTTATTTTTATCTTCTTGTTTCAAATTAACTAAGGGATGATATTTATTTGTGAAAAAAAAACATTTTCCAGTTTTTATTTTATTTTGGGATTTCGTTTTTTATTTCATTTGAGGTTTTTCATGACTGTATTATGAGTTAATGTATTGTTTTATTTTGATGCTGTACAGACTAGACGTTTGTATGAGGTGCCATGCGTTGTGACTCTATCGCTCCTCTCTTCTCTGATGTGCAGGAGTTGTTTTGAAACCTACACTTAGAAAAAAACGGTTCCAAAACGGATCTTCGGTTGTCCCTATAGGAGAACCCTTTTCGGTTCCAGGTGGAACCCTTTTTGCTTCCAGGTAGAACTCTTTTGGGTTCCATGTAGAAAGAACCCTCTGTGGAAAGGGTTCTAAATGGAATTCAGAAGGGTTCTACCTGGAACCAAAAAGGGTTCTTCAAAGGGTGTTCCTATGGGGACAGCCAAAGAACCCTTTTTTCTAAGAGTGTACAATAGTGTGAATGAATAACCGTATTATAAAAAGACACAGACTTACATTCAGGCAGCCAAAGCATGATTGCATGGTAAACTCATCTGTAAAAGCAGACAGTTACAGAAGTTGTCTCAAACATTTTAAAGGAAAAGTGTATTCTCTAATCATAATTCTTAAATTATATTCTTGTTATTTAATATTATCATTATTATATTTATAATTAACATTATTCTTAAGCTCTCTGCTAATTGCTCTTGCGTTTTGCTGATCCTTGTTTGGTCTCATTGTGCTTTATTTTGAGAGGTGAACTTACCGGAGACCTCGTGCCATATAGTTTGTGCCATGGTTCTCTCTCGGACTCCTTTATTACACAAACTGTAAGCATGCCCCATGGGACAAACCACTTTTTTACTCTTGAATAAAATATGCATGAACCTTTGGCATACTTCTGTTTATGGCCTGTCTCACGTCAGAGTTAGACGTTCATCCATGTTTCTCACACATCACATTTCAGTTCCAAATGTCAAAGTGTTTAAGATCAGGCATTAACTCTGATTTTTAAAGGTTTCTTTTGCTGGATTCGAACATGCAACCTTCTGAAACAGAAGCAGATGCTTACGCATCCCCATGCACAACGCCCTACGGAACCTACCTGAAGGTAACAGCGTTCACTGTTGCCCCTAGTGGCCGGTTTCCACATCATCTCCCCACATCCTCAGACATGGATGGATGTCGAATTCTGTCTTTTATCACGGCTGATCTGGCTAGTTTATTAACTCCTTCATACACAGACAAACGCATCCAGAAATGCACCCACATGTGGACACACACACCACAGGCTCTTCCTGACATAATAGGGTCGGGGTCCAATCCATCAAGGGGATAAATTTCAATTTGAGTCATGAATTGGACATTTGCTTTATTTTCTAGGAAAAGAGGAAAACAAGTTCAATTGACTCCAGCCATGATCACCTTGTCGCTGTAGCTTCATTCACCTCAGGAAATAGGGGATTTAACATTCTACAAACACGTCATACAACAATTAGCCTGCTATGCACTAGCTCAGCACCGGGATTAGAACTATAGTTTTGTTTAATGTCAAGTCAAACAGCAGTTACATAGACAATGCCATCTACTACAGCTGTCTTTAGCTACCTCTGCAATGTGTTGAGAAAAAGTCCTGCCGTTTCATGCAGCTGCGTCGATGCGGCTCTCTACAGAGAGGAAGAGGCTAAACGAGAGGTTTCATTATCACCAAAATCTGACCAAAATGATCCCAATGCGTTCCTATGGGGTTATTTTGGAACTAAACTTGTCGCCTGCCTTCGCACCTTTGGGAAGACTCCCGTTGTTAGGGTGGAGACATACATGTAAGCATTTTGTCATTGTATACAGATCTCTGCTCTCCACAAACCCAGCCAGTTGCCAGCCACACAAACAGCCTTCGCCTCCCGCTCCCAGGTGTCCGCATGGTATTCAAATCAGACCAGCTGACACTGCTAAACTGCATTTGCCTTTGAATCGGGATTGGAATGATTTTAGTTGCCTATTTTAAATAGTTTGTGTTGAGCTAGTGTATGGCCATACCCAATTGACACCCCTGTTTAATATTAATCTCATACAGAAGTCCACACCTGGATAGGTACTGTACATTTATAAGGTGTGAGAAGACTGGAGAGAGGTGGGTTGACCGAAACGTGTTAAATCACCTCCCGAACAGTTCATCATAAGAACACATACTGTATGGTTAATCAGAGATGTTCATTAAGACAGCTGTAGCAGTATATTAAAACAGTGATAAATTGGGTTATAAAAACACCCATGCCGCTTCTTCCACTCCCTGTTCCACTACTGTTACCTAGTACAGTACATCAACCCCTCTCTGTGGAATTTGTTTAGGGCAAGCTTTATACCTCTCTGTCTTTATCACTTTTCATCTAGCTCTATTGGTCTTTATCGCTCATTGTGTGGGATATATTGCCTCTTGTAAACTGAAACTGAAACTATTACCCAAATTTGTACAACACAAAGGGAAGCAGGGAGAGAGTGAGAACACAAGTGGAAAATGAGAGGGAGAAGTGATAGCTCTGATTTATAATCTCTATTCATCTGATTTTCTATCAACACACATCTATTTTAATCTCTTTCAATCTGGAATTGTCTCTGTTGTTCTGTGTTCTGGAACTGGGATCACTCAAAACACATAAAGGTAAGCTACATAAAAAATGATAAAAATGTTTTCTGCATTTGAACTGAACCTTTAAATGATTCAGTGTCTAGATCTGACTATAGGATAGCAATTCCCTCATTGAGATATGTATTTATTGTGTATATATGAATGAATGCTCTTTAATTACCTGTTACTTTTATTTCTTATTCTTATCCATATTTTTTTAAACTGCACTGCTGGTTAGGGGTTCGTAAGTGAGCATTTCACTGTAAGGTCTATTCGGCGCATGTGACTAATGCAATTTGATTTGATATGATTTGAGTCAGTGATAGTCTCCAGACTGTGGTATGAGAATGTAGTCATGGAGATTATGTATGTATTGTGGGTCGTTTTCACTACTCTGCAGTGCACGGTAACATCAGGGCACCATTTAATAGTTCATGGGTTTTACTGGACTATAATTCTTATTTCCTTCAATCTAATTCTAATATAAAGATGGTCCTCTTCCTTTCCACTTTATACAATGCAAAGCAAAGCAGGCTGAGGGTTTCTCCTAAAGGGATACTTTGGGATTTTGGCAATGAGGTCCTTTATCTACTTCCCCAGAGTCAGATGGACTTGTGAATTAATTGAACATTTGCTTTTTTATTATTTTTGAACAGATTTCATATGGCAGGTAACCTAGCGGGTAGAGAGCCGAGCAACTTAGAGGAAGTTTGGTCGTTTTACAAGCCAGTGCTAACTAGCCTTAGTGCAACGACTGGAATTCTATAGGTGTTATTGCACTAACGCTAGTTAGCACTGGCTTGTGAAACTACTGTACCTCTAACTTCCTTCATACTGGACACAGATACATACAAATAGTATCCACAATTTAATCTGAGTCTGGCAAGTAGATTAAGGGCTCATTGCAAAAATCTCGAAGTATTCCTTTAAGTAGATTAGCCATTTTATTTGATTAACGATAGTCATATTCCCAGTCTTCCCCCATGCAGGCATGCACTGGCCAATTGTAGGAATTGCTCACCTGTAGTTGACTTGAGGACCAGAAGATCAGGCTTTCCATTGTGTAGTAATGTAAAAATGTGTCTTTGATTGCTATGCCAACATTGCACAATACTGGACAACGAAAAGATAAAAGACGTGTTTGACTCTACCTTATAAACTTAAATCGGGTGCTGGATCCTGGTATATTGTGCAAAGAACAGAAATAGGACAGCACTCCAGTAAATAAACTTAAATTGACATACAGTATGAGCCCTTCTTCAGCGTGCAAGGCAATGGCAATCAATGTCGCAACAAGAAGACCTCACAGGTGGGCATAATTGTAAATTCACAGTCAGTATTGGCCCAATCAAGAGATCCCAGCAGAGAGAGCTGTGGGGGAAACATGACAATCTAAGAAAGATACATGGTGTCACGGCTCAGGCTAAGACTCAGATGCAGACACAGGAGGCAGATAGTACGAGTATCAGAGTTTATTATAGTACAAGAGGCAGGCAAAAGGTAAGTCAAGGCAGGCAAAACGTCCTAATCCAGAGTCAGGAAGGATCAGGACAGGCAGAAAGGGTAGAACTGTGGGCAGGATCAGGGTCAGGACAGGCAGAAAGGGTAGAACTGTGGGCAGGATCAGGATCAGGACAGGCAGAAAGGGTAGAACTGTGGGCAGGATCAGGGACAGGACAGGCAGAAAGGGTAGAACTGTGGGCAGGATCAGGGTCAGGACAGGCAGAAAGGGTAGAACTGTGGGCAGGATCAGGGTCAGGACAGGCAGAAAGGGTAGAACTGTGGGCAGGATCAGGACAGGCAGAAAGGGTAGAACTGTGGGCAGGATCAGGGTCAGGACAGGCAGAAAGGGTAGAACTGTGGGCAGGATCAGGGTCAGGACAGGCAGAAAGGGTAGAACTGTGGGCAGGATCAGGGTCAGGACAGGCAGAAAGGGTAGAACTGTGGGCAGGATCAGGGTCAGGACAGGCAGAAAGGGTAGAACTGTGGGCAGGATCAGGGTCAGGACAGGCAGAAAGGGTAGAACTGTGGGCAGGATCAGGGACAGGACAGGCAGAAAGGGTAGAACTGGAAAGACTAAGAAAACCAAAACTAGAGCACAGGAAACATGGGAACACGCTGGTAGGACTTGACAGGACAAGATGAACTGGCAACAGACAAACAGTATGAATGCACAAGGGATAATGGGGGAGATGGGAAACACCCTGTGCGGTCTGGAGACAAGCACAAAGACAGGTGAACAGATCAGGGTGTGACACACAGACACACAATACAATTACATTATGATGTCATTACCAAAGTGTTTGGCCTATTGATAACATACTACAAACAACAAGAAAAATAACATTCCTCATTAAGGCTGGAAACAGGAGACAAAGCGCTGTGAGACAGAGGTTTAATCCTAAACACATGAAAAGTGAAATGAATACGGAGGGTGTGGGGCAACAGAAGACAAACAGCAGAGGGGCTAAGGATTTTATTTATGGGGAAAGGGCCGATGAAACGGGTGGAAAGTTTACGGGACTCCACCCGGAGGGGCAGGTCCCGAGTGGAAAGCCATCCCCTCTGCCCAAGTCGATAGCGGGGAGCAGGGGTCCGGTGGCGATCCACCTGTCGCGATACCTGGATGTGGTCTTCAAGTCAAGCCAGGCAAAGGGTTGTAATCCAAATCAGAGTCAGGCAGAAAGGTCAGAACAATGGGCAGGATCAGGGACAGGACAGGCAGAAAGGTCAGAACAATGGGCAGGATCAGGGACAGGACAGGCAGAAAGGTCAGAACAATGGGCAGGATCAGGGACAGGACAGGCAGAAAGGTCAGAACTGGGAAGACTAGGAAAACAAAAACTTGAGCACAGGAAACATGGGAACATGCTGGTAGGACTTGACAGGACAAGATGAACTGGCAACAGACAAACAGAAAACGCAGGTATGTATACACAGGGGATAATGGGGGAGATGGGAAACACCTGGTGCGGTCTGGAGACAAGCACAAAGACAGGTGAAACAGATCAGGGTGTGACACACAGACACACAGACACACAGTACAATTTCATTATGATGTCATTACCAAAGTGTTTGGCCTATTGATAACATACTACAATCAACAAGAAAAATAACATTCCTCATTAAGGCCTGCTGGGGCAAGAATGCACAAGTAGTCTATCCAATAAGTCTCACTGTGGAGAAGTAATTTATCCCCATCTCCTCCCCTACATGTCCTTCACCAATTCAATGCCCATATAACGCAAGGCACTTAGTTCATGATTATGGCTGTTGAAATGTCTGGCAACCTTTCAAGAAGTTGTGAAAATGACAAAAGGGACAGGTGTTTACTGATGATTTGTATATATCTGTCATACTAAGTCATGGTGCTGTTATGCCTGTTCCTCAGATGCAACAGTCGGCAGGGGAGGAGAGTCTGGTCCCTCAGCCTCGTGGGAGTCTACCCAAAGCCGGTGTTATATCTGTCATACTAAGTCATGGTGCTGTTATGCCTGTTCCTCAGATGCAACAGTCGGCAGGGGAGGAGAGTCTGGTCCCTCAGCCTCGTGGGAGTCTACCCAAAGCCGGTGTTATATCTGTCATACTAAGTCATGGTGCTGTTATGCCTGTTCCTCAGATGCAACAGTCGGGAGGGGAGGAGAGTCTGGTCCCTCAGCCTCGTGGGAGTCTACCCAAAGCCGGTGTTATATCTGTCATACTAAGTCAAGGTGCTGTTATGCCTGTTCCTCAGATGCAACAGTCGGGAGGGGAGGAGAGTCTGGTCCCTCAGCCTCGTGGGAGTCTACCCAAAGCCGGTGTTATATCTGTCATACTAAGTCATGGTGCTGTTATGCCTGTTCCTCAGATGCAACAGTCGGGAGGGGAGGAGAGTCTGGTCCCTCAGCCTCGTGGGAGTCTACCCAAAGCCGGTGTTATATCTGTCATACTAAGTCAAGGTGCTGTTATGTCTGTTCCTCAGATGCAACAGTCGGCAGGGGAGGAGAGTCTGGTCCCTCAGCCTCGTGGGAGTCTACCCAAAGCCGGTGTTATATCTGTCATACTAAGTCATGGTGCTGTTATGCCTGTTCCTCAGATGCAACAGTCGGGAGGGGAGGAGAGTCTGGTCCCTCAGCCTCGTGGGAGTCTACCCAAAGCCGGTGTTATATCTGTCATACTAAGTCAAGGTGCTGTTATGCCTGTTCCTCAGATGCAACAGTCGGGAGGGGAGGAGAGTCTGGTCCCTCAGCCTCGTGGGAGTCTACCCAAAGCCGGTGCGATAGGATTGGCTGCCATGGTGATGATGGCCATCTTGGTTTTGGAGCCTGAGAGCTTCTTCAGACACGTTGCAGCAGCGATACTCATCCTGACTGTGGGGCCCTCGCTGCATGGAGTGTTTCTTCTCATAGAGGAATGTCTTCATCATGCAACCACCCGGTGAGGGAACTTAACTTCCATGGTCATACTCATACCCACAAAACATGGTCGCTGAATAAATAGATCAATATTGACATATTACCTGCCTCCCTCTCTACCTCTCCCTCTCTCCTTTTCTCACCCCTCTATCTACCCAGGTACCGTGGTGGGAGGCTGGGTCAGATGGTGACAGCCTGTGTGGGTGTGTATACTTTCCTGGGTGTGGGGTTGGCAGCGCTGCTGTTTGGCCTGACTGAGCCACAGCCCTGGAGAGACCAGTGGAGCATGGTGGTCTTGGCCTGTGGCCTCTACCCTCTACTCAGAACCCTGGGAGTACTGGTGAGATAACAAGAGCCTGATCTGGAACTCTCACACACAATATGAACCAACACAGAACCCTGTGTGTCTCCAGCAGCGTTGGGGTGAATTCCATCTAAATTCCATTAAATTCACGATGTTCCCTGAAGTTCCAAGTCCAGTTCTTTTGAATGCTTTACAATGAGGACAATTTGGAATTCTGCATCGACTGGAATTGAAATGGAATTGAACCCAATCCTGGTCTCAAGGATGGTTTTAATCATCAGTCTGGTGTGGGTCTCCAAACCCTCTCCTTTAAGCCACTAATAACATAGTTTAGCTTCCTGAAGCCAATTATACTGAACGATACTGTAGCTTACATGCTGCTGTAAAATGCTGACTGTGTGTTAGTGTGATTCTTGTTAGCTCACCAGAGTTGTGGTTTTTGATTGCTCATCATGGTTGTGGTTTCAGTAAATCCCAGTAAATATTTTTATACCAGATTCCCTGCATGTCTGTCTGTGATGTCTGTCTGTGAGTAATTCTGCATGTCTGCCTGTGATTAATTCTGGTTATTTCCCGGTTGATGTTTCTCTCTCCCATATCCAGGGTCCGTCTGAAGTGGAAGTGTCAGAGATTTGTGAGGAGAGGAAGATGAACGTGGCTCATGGCCTGGCTTGGTCTTTCCACCTGGGCTACCTCAACATGGTGTTGCCTCGTAAGTAGACTACCATCAGCTCACACACACAAAGAAAATCATATCCTCTGGATTTGATGCTGATTAATCACAACGAACAGTCAGAGAGAAGGCTGTACTCATTTTGACAGGGGCATTTATTAAGCTTTTTTCTGTAACGTAACAAATACTGTATCATGTCAGCTGTGTGTATTTGTTGATCTGTATTTTTGTGGTAGGGTTGGAGGTTTCTATAGCAGAATTCCGCGCCTCACACACGGCAGGTCCGTTTGAGACCAGGGGTTCCAGAAAGCTCCTCATCCTCCTCCCTCTCAACGCCAACATCGCTCACAAGCTGGAGGATGAGGACACCAACATCTATTTCTATGACAACCTCCCTAACACAGAGATCGACAGAGCAGGAGTCAGGGGGCGTGTCTACAAGCACAGTGTCTACAGTCTGTTGGACGAGAACAGACAGGTAGGTAGGGATTACCTTACAGTCAGTCACCTTCTCAAACACTATCCCAAAGTGAAATGCATTACACTGGCACCACCATGTGGTCAAACAGTGAATCAACAGTGAGTGGTTAAGAACCTCTGGAAAATACAAAAATTATGTGGAAAAGCCCAACACGTGCACAACGTGGCCAAATGTGTGCACAATCTATAAACCCATTTGCAGATTTTTTGGGTTGTTGCACTGAATTGCCTAATCCCAGTATTCCCTGTTTGTGTGTGTGTGTCAAATCAAATGTTATTTGTCAACATGTACCGAATGCAACAGGTGTAGTAGACCTTACAGTGAAATGCTTACTTACAAGCCCTTATTTGTTTATTTTTTTAAATAAAATTTTAAAAATTCTGGAAAGTATTTACTAAAAAGAAACTGAAGCAATATATATATTTTTTAACAAATAAAAAAAATTAAGGAGCAACAATAAAATAACAGTAGCGAGGCTATATACAGGGGGTACCGGTACAGAGTCAATGTATGTAGGCATCAGTTAGTCGACGTAATTGAGGTAATATGTACATGTAGGTAGAGGTAAAGTGACTATGCATGGATAATAAACAGAGAGTAGCAGCAGTGTAAAAATGGGGGTGGGGGGGACAATGCAAAAAGTCTGGGTAGCCATTTGATTAGCTATTCGAGAGTCTTTTGGCTTGAGGGTAGAAGTTGTTAAGAAGCCTTTTGGAACTAGACTTTGCGCTCCGGTACCGCTTGCCGTGCGGTAGCAGAGAGAACAGTCTATGACTGGGATGGCTGGCGTTTTTGGCCATTTTTGGGGCATTCCTCTGATACTGCCTGGTATAGAGGTCCTGGATGGCATGAAGCTTGGTCACAGTGATGTACTGGGCCATACGCACAACTCTCTGTAGTTCCTTGCGGTCGGAGAACGAGCTGTTGCCATAGCAGGTGGTGATACAACCAGTCAGGATGGTCTCGATGGTGCAGCTGTGTAACTTTTTGAGGATCTGAGGACCTATGCCAAATCTTTTCAGTCTTTTGACGTGGAATAGGCGTTGTCGTGCTATCTTTACGACTGTCTTGGTGTGTTTGTGGGAGAGGCTGTTATCCTGGCACCACACTGCTAGATCTCTGACCTCCTCCCTATAGGCTGTATCATTGTTGTCGGTGATCAGGCCTACCACTGTTGTGTCGTCGGAAAACGTAATGATGGTGTAAGAGTCGTACTTGTCCATGCAGTCATGTGTGAACAGGGAGTACAGGAGGGGACTGAACACGCACCCCTGAGGAGGCTCCGTGTTGAGGATCAGCGTGGCAGATATGTTACCACCTGGGGGTGGCCCGTCAGGAAGTCCAGGATCCAGTTGCAGAGAGAGGTGTTTAGTCCCTGGGTCCTTAGCTTAGCGATGAGCTTTGAAGGAACTATGGTGTTGAACTCTGAGCTGTAGTCAATGAATAGCATTCTCACGTTGGAGTTCCTTTACTCCAGGTGGGAAAGGGCAGTGTGGAGTGCAACAGAGATTGCATCATCTGTGGATCTGTTGGAGTGTTACGCAAATGGGAGTGAGTCTAGGGTTTCTGGGATAATGTTGTTGATGTGAGCCATGACCAGCCTTTCAAAGCACTTCATGGCTACAGACGTGAGTGCTACGAGTACATAGTCATTCAGGCTGGTTACCTTGGGGTTCTTGGGCACAGGGACGATGGTGGTCTGCTTGAAACATGTTGCTATTACAGACTCGGTCAGGGACAGGTTGAAAATGTCAGTGAAGACACTTGCCAGTTGGTCAGCACATGCTCAGAGTACACATCCTGGTAATCCGCCTGGCCCTGCAGCCTTGTGAATGTTGACCTGTTTAAAGGTCTTACTCACATTGCCTATGGAGAGCTGATCACAAAGTCGTCTGGAACAGCTGATGCTCTCATGCATTTTTCAGTGTTGCTTGCCTCGAACCAGCATAGAAGTAATTTAGCTCACCTGGTAGGCTTGTGTCACTGGGCAGCTCACAGCTGTGCTTCCCTTTGTAGTCTGTAATAGTTTGCAAGCCCTGCCACATCCGACGAGCGTCGGAGACGGTGTAGTACAATCCATTCTTAGTCCTGTATTGATGCTTTGCCTGTTTGATGGTTCGTCAGAAGGCATAACAGGATTTCTTATAAGCGTCCGGTTAAAAATCCCGCTTCTTGAAAGTAGCAGCTTTACACTTTAGCTCAGTGTGGATGTTGCCTGTAATCCATGGCTTCTGATTGGGGTATGTACGTACAGTCACTGACGTCATTGACGTCATCAATGCACTTATTGATGAAGCCAATGATTGATGTGGTGTATTCCTCAATACCATCGGCAGAATCCTGAAACATATTCCAGTCTGTGCTAGCAAAACAGTCCTGTAGCTTAGCATCTGCGTCATCTTCCACTTCCTTATTGAGCAAGTCACTGGTACTTCCTGGTTTAGTTTTTGCTTGTAAGCAGGAATCAGGAGGATAGAGTTATGGTCTGTTTGTTATGTGTGTGTTTGTCTGTAGGCCCATCACTGTGTGGTGGAGTATGCCACCCCTCTGCTGACACTGTATAAGATGTCTCAGGAGAGTAATGCAGGGTTTGGGGAGAGGGACAGGAGAGAGCAGGTACTGCTGTTCTACAGGACTCTACAGGACATACTGGACCGCTCACTGGAGTGCAGGAACCACTACCGACTCATCCTGCTCAACGGTTAGATGTCTGTCTTTCAGTCCGTTTGTCCGTCTGTCCGTGTGTCTCTCTGTCTGTCCGTCCGTCCTTCTCTCTTTCTCACTCTCATAATATAAGCTTGAATGTCCTCCTATGTGCCTAATATTACGACCTATGGACCCTATGTAATTTCTACTTCTTGTAGATGAGCATGAGGATGACCCTCACTTCCTGTCCAAGGCCATTCTGAAGAACCTGGATCAGCAGGAGAAAGAAGAGTTCTTTGTTCTCCCTGTCAACCCTCAGCCTGAGGTGGACCACCCACTCATCCCTCCCGCCACGATCCGCATAGATGACATGCACCAAATTGAGCCAATGAGCAGTGTACCATCACTCATGATCAGTCATGACATGCCGCGTACACTCAGGGAACCAGACATCCTTTCTCCATATGGTGGGACAGGTCTAAGGAGATAAACACTCACTTACATTTTAGTAGATGCTCTTATCCAGAGCAATTTACAGGAGCAATTAGGGTTAACTGCCTTGCTCAAGGCCACATTGACAGATGGTCAAATCTTTGTTAGTTTACTATGTTTGTTTGTTTACTATAGTTAAACACTGGATGTTCGGGTTCTCAATGCAAAAAAAATGATATTATTATACAACAGAATTAGTTTTAAGGAAAATGAAAACAGTAGAAATACAATAGATCCTGAACTGCTTAACTGAATATGAATGCTAGGTAATATATGTCAAGGAATTTAGGTTGCTACTGGTGTGTAGCTGTTTGTTATTTTGCAGGATATTGTTAATTGTGTATTACAGTCCTATATTGGCTGTAACATTTAGTGTTGTTTATCTGTGATCAATTTGTGTGTCATGTATGCATAACTGATGTAGTCATATAATAACAACCCCGCTTATTCCTTACATTGTCTGCATGTTGTTCTATACTCTCCTAAGCTCTGTAATTTATCTGTCCGTACTGTGTGTACACCGCTATGATGAATTTACATGGTTTGCACAGACTGAATGTGCATGCTTGAACCACGGTGTGAAGTAAACAGAGATAGAGAGAGAGAGAGAGATTCCATCTTTGCATGCTTGGCCGGGGCTAGGGAGTGAGCTGAGAGCTGAGCCTGATCATTCAGAGGAGAACAGAGCCTGAGCCACAGGTTAACAGGCATGTTATCTAGCTACAGTCAGTACCATAGAAATATCATTCATTGAATGGGCTTGGATGCTCTAACCCTGGCAATTTGACTGGTAAACTCATGGGTACCTCACAATGGCTGCCTGGTATTGAGATGTGATAATTTTCATGGTATTTTGGAATGTTCTATCAACTGATGCTGGATTGCCATGGTAATGTAGAATGTTCATTAAAATAATGTTAACTAATATGGCACATGCAGTGGAATGTATTTCCTGTAATGCTAGTTGAATTGACTCAACAAATCACATCACAGATTGAAGGGTACACTTCTTGCTTTTACTTCCTGGCATGGGTCTAGGTCGAAAACATACAGGATAAGACAACAAGGTCACAAATCTGGGACCAGCACCATTGCTAACTAGCATAGCTAAAAGTTGTTGCAAAGAGTTATAAGATATTATACAACGGGTGGGTCTAATCCCGAATGCTGATTGGTTAAAACCGCATTCCAGCCGGTGTCTATTCCACAAGTTACCTCCGGCTAAATCTATTACGTTAAAATGCCTTTTTACTCTTCTTCCATCTGACTGTGCAATCCACTTTCTCATCAGCCCAGCCAAGCAATTTATAAACTTGATCTCCACTATAAAAAGCATCTAGACATTATCTCACATTTCTTTTCGATTAACATTCCATTTTCAACAGCGGAGATTTGTATAAACCTCGCTGTCTGTCTCTCTGACATTTGCAACATTGTTTGAATATTCAAATTCGATCTCCAGCTGTCCAATAGAAATGAACGTGTCAGGAGTCGGGATGGGACAGACAGGCAGTCAACGTTTCTCAGCAAGTCGAAATCATCAATAAGCTGGCATCATTTTTTATGGATTTAAACAAAGAAATGTCAAATGAAAAAAGGTAGAACAAAATGAAGTGCAGCTAGTTTGCAGTCTTTCCAGCTTCAGTTTGAAGTAATTGTGTTAGTTGTGTTGCTGGCTATCTCCTCTGAACAACAGTGTACTGACTAGGGAACACATTTTCTATGCCAGGTGAAATCTGGCATCATTAGCCCATTGCTATGGATGTATCCTAATAAATGTCTCTAGAAAACAGCTTAAACAAATGCAAATGCAACTACTTTGCAGTTATTCTGGCTGCACGGTTTGACGTGACTGTAAGTTAGCCGTAGTTGGTAAGTTAGCCGTAGTTGGTAAGTTAGCCGTAGTTGGTAAGTTAGCCGTAGTTGGTAAGTTAGCCGTAGTTGGCTAGCTAGCAGGCAAGGGATGAGAACGTTACCAGCCAGTATAACAAACTACTGGGTCAGTCCATAGATACAGAACAAAAAGACTGAATGACTGGGTCTCGTCTCTAGCAACCGAACCAGCCGGCTTGGGTAGCAACCCTAGATTTGTGTCGGGACTATATCTTGTGGAAGGATGAAATAGTATAAATAAATGAAAAAAAATCATTATTTAAATATGTTGGTAACCCGTTGTATAAATGTGATAATACCTTCGAAGCCGGTGTTTGGAGGATATATTGGCACGGTGAAACAAAGTGCATATGGTGTCTGTGTGCGTTAGGAGAGCCTTAGGGCTCTAATCAATCCGTATCATGGATGTTCAGCGTTATAATTTAAAGGCAATGGTCCCGCGTTAGCGGAGACTGCATTCACAGGGCAAAGCTGCATATGTCTGCTCAATCAGGGCGGCCCATCAGGAAGTCCAGGACCCAGTTACCCAAACCGGCCAGCTTGGGTAGCAACCCTAGATTTGTGTCGGGACTATATCTTGTGGAAGGATGAAATAGTATAAATAAATGAAAAAAAATCATTATTTAAATATGTTGGTAACCCGTTGTATAAATGTGATAATACCTTCGAAGCCGGTGTTTGGAGGATATATTGGCACGGTGAAACAAAGTGCATATGGTGTCTGTGTGCGTTAGGAGAGCCTTAGGGCTCTAATCAATCCGTATCATGGATGTTCAGCGTTATAATTTAAAGGCAATGGTCCCACGTTAGCGGAGACTGCATTCACAGGGCAAAGCTGCATATGTCTGCTCAATCAGGGCGGCCCATCAGGAAGTCCAGGACCCAGTTGCAGAGGGAGGTTTTTAGTCCCAGGGTCCTTAGCTTAGTGATGAGCTTTGAGGGAACTATGGTGTTGAATGCTGAGCTGTAGTAAAGGAATAGCATTCTTACATAGGTGTTCCTTTGTTCCAGGTGGGAAAAGGCAATGTGGAGTGCAATAGAGATTGCATCATCTGTGGATCTGTTAGGGTGGTATGCAAATTGGAGTGGGTCTAGTGTTTCTGGGATAATGTTGTTGATGTGAGCCATGACCAGCCTTTCAAAGCACTTCATGGCTACAGACGTGAGTGCTACGGGTCGTTAGTGACTTTGGCAGGTTACCTTGTTGTTCTTGCTTGAAACATGTTGTTATTACAGACTCAGACAGGGAGAGATTGAAAATGTCAGTGAAGACACTTGCCAGTTGGTCAGCGCATGCTCGGAGTACACGTCCTGGTAATCCGTCTGGCCCTGCGGCCTTGTGAATGTTGACCTGGTGATAGACCATGCCTGAGCTAGGAAGCAGATGACTGAGTCTGGGACTGGTCTGGGTGTTCTGGACTAACTTTGAATAGATTTGAGCAGTTTCAGAGTGTCTCAACCACTGAATATGCTTGGAGGACAAAACGTTGTGACAGAAATAGGGCACATCAGTGATATATGGTGCATTTGATTAATTTACTTAATTAGGTCAATCATTTGATAACCTGTGAATACCTGTTCTCAATCTGATGAGGAAGCTGATATCTGTGAGCAAACACACACAAACAAATGGGAAATGCAAGCAGAGTGGCTGTCTGCAACAGGCCCAGCCAGACACAGTGGTAAGCCCCACAGACCCACACATTATGTGGTTTCCCTTCACTTCCATATAAAGATAGTAAACTCCCTCTTTACTGATGTCATAATGGTAGCCAGATCCTCACATGATCTGGGCAGGGCTGGTGTACAGATATAGTCACAAAAGGGGAAAAGTCCCTTTCTGTGACTCATAACTGAACTCTTTTACAGTCAGACTCCTTCCTGGGGCACAGATCTAGCCATAGATTCTGAACAGGTCCAACATGTGAGTTTAAAAATAGCACATACGTCTATATATATACTTGTTTTTTCAATTCCAATACCCACAACACACATTTTTATTTTATTTAACCCAGCAAGCAAGTCAGTTAAGAACAAATTCTTATTTACAATGACAGCCTACCCCGGCCAAACGACGCTGGGCCAATTGTGCACCACCCAATGGACTCCCAATCACAGCCAGATGTGATACAGCCCGGATTTGAACCAGGGACTGTAGTGACACCTCTTGTGCTGAGATGCAGTGCCTTAGGCCACTGCATCACTCAAGAGCCCAAGAGCTGTTTGGTGAGAAAACACTGACTCTTCTAGATACACATTAATTTCAACATGTCTGAAACACTTGTGTGAGTGTTGAAAGGGCCCAGGGTGAGAGGGAAACAGAGAGGAGAGCAGGAAGGGAGGATCCAAGGTTCAGGGGAAATCCACTTCCTGCCTGGTCAGTGAGTATCAGGCCATGTGATGTGATTCACCTGTGACTCAGCCCAGGTAGTAGCTAACTGGGCTGGCCTGGTCTAGATTCACAGGCACAGGTAGGGAACAGAACAGTGAGTGTTTTCCAGTGTATTCCAGACCCTACAGGTCACATACTTATGAAAGGATTCATCAAAAGGGAATCAAGACAACCATTTCCAATATCCAATACGATCATTTTTAGGGGGCTACCTTTTTAGGCCTAAATTAGGTATCCATAATTCTGTAATCAGCTGAAAATACATTATGAGATCAGAATAATCTTTGTTTAGAACAAAACAAAACAATTTGTTCTAAATATGAGTAATTGTTTATTTTCATCTTCTTGATAACCTACCAAAATATACCTGTCAAATAGCATTCATTGCACAGAAGACAGAATACTGGATAAAAGAGGGGATATTATCAGTATTGAGTAGCCAGCCAATGCAACGTCTAAGGCATGTTGCGTGAGGCTGATTCAACCCGGTTCAGCAGTTGCTCGCTGTCGCGCTGCTATGGTAACCAAGGAGGCGGTCCCACACGTGATCAAACTCAGCTGATGCAACCAAGGAGTATTTAAACACAGAGAGGGCTCCAATGACCACAATAAACTGACTTCTACATGGAGAGAATAGATAGAAAACGTGTATCACTGAGTGGAGTATTGGAGATAGAGAGACGGTCAAAATGGTCTATACCCCGGCACTGGTCCTCGGACACGGAATACCGATTGTGTCTGAAGAGGATAACATTGTCGAACTGATGAGAAAGTTTCTCTGTCAAATCACTTCGAGCGACAAAAAATATGTGCGCCGAGGCAGCATTGAAAGTTCCGAATTCATCAAGGAAATAAACTCAAGTAAGTCTCTGTTCTGAAATCTAAGTATGTATTTCATCAGATGTACTGTACTAAATAATGGCTTTTGATAACCATTCCATTTCATTTTGGTGAATTTATAGGCCTTTTGACAAACTTTGTTGAGGACCATAATGGAAACAAGTATTTTTACTTTGTAATCCTAGGCAACTTTGGTATATGTATCTGTTGCCTGGTGTAACATGTATTTTCCAAGCGGCCACAGTAGCCTGCGGTGATACAATGCAGCTGATGCTGCCAGATAGTTTACTGTTGCCGACAGCTCATGACTGTATCAGTTGATGATCTGTTCTAAGAAGTTAATTGACCTGAGCTCTGTCTCCTAGTTTAAAGTGGCTGATACATTGCCTTATTTTTACGATAAGTTCCCTATTACAATGTTACTAAGCATGTAAAATTCTAAATCTATAGTGCAACACGTGTTTAGGACTAATCATCAAAATAATGACATTTTTAAGATGGTTTGAAATGTAATGGTGCAATGTTCTTGAATAGCCTGAATAACTAAGTAGGTCAAAAAGTCTTGGCAAATATAGTAGATATAAGGCCTAAATATAGCCCCTGCCAAATGTCTGCAATACTAAAGTATAGGCTGTGCAACTTCAACTCCTGGTTGATCAGCAATATTGATATCAACACATCATTCTCTTTTCCAGGTCTGGACTCTGAAACGGCTCTCGACTGTGAAGAGAGAACACTCCATCAGGACATGACCAGGCAGATAGTGCGTTGTCTCTCTGAAGCTAAAGAATCCAGTCTGCGGTGCCGGATACTACTGCTTCCCCGCACGCTGACTGCCAATGTTGCCTTGGATGTGGTGCGTTCCTCAGCGGGAGAGCCGTGCGGGCTCCGTGGGGCCTTCATACAGGTCTATTTGGAGACACAACTGGGCCAACAGCTGCAAATGCTGGGCACTATAACACCCGACCCGACTGTCACTCCTACTTTCGAGCTGTCCGTCGTGTTCAAGCTGGACAAAGACTGTTGGCCGCTTCTCAAGCACATATTCGTTACCGACAATGTGTTGAAACTACGACCCGAGTACCGACTGGTCAAGAAGAAATTGTATTCCTCTGCGAGCCCCGTCATACATGAGTTCTGCTGAGACAATTTCTTATCAGGAATCAACATGTGGCCTATAATTCTCCACATTCCAGTTAGGAGAAAAAGCTGTTGCACCACTGTCTTTTTGCAGTGTACTAAATATATGTTAGTGTACACTACTGTATTGGAGAGTTGACATCAAATGAATGTTTTGCACTGGAATATCACTGAAGAACGGTCAGTTCAATTGTGAAAAGAGATCATTTTGTATTGTTTTAAAAAGGAATTGATACCCTATGTTTTGTACTACAATCTAACTCTGACAGGTTTTATTTTTTTGTGCACATTTCTGTTTGACACAATTGCTTGATTGTCTTTTGTAAAACCATGGAAATCTCATGCTGGCTGTGGAAGCAAGCTAGTGTTGCCCCTTAGCCTGTCTGACTGTTGCAGTATTTTTAAACAGAGAAATGTGAATGTTTTTGCACAGTATTCTTTTCAGGGTTGCCATACTCTTTCAATCAAAACAGCTGTCAGAATCACCAATGATTAGTCTATACCCTAAGAACTGAAGGTCTCAACTTAGGTCTGTCAAAGTTACGGACACTTCCATTGTTTGCAATTCTCTTACTTTTAATAAACAGTTGAACAACAAAACATACAAATGGGGGAAAAAAATAAAACTGTACATAAAGTTCAACACTCCAGTACTACTTTTTTGTACTCCCACTAACATACAGTAGACTCATAATTTCTTGCAGGATATTTTACAGTTGGCTACATCCTAAAACACAATGGGGCCCAAGTCAGTCACTAGTACTGTAGTAGTAAAACTGATTCAGTACTCCAGGGCTGCAGTGTCTGCTGGTTACTTGTGGCAACTGTCAATCTAGTGTACTGGCTTCAAATGCAAATCATAGACTTAAGTTAGTTAAACTGTACACAGGACTGCAGCCATACCGCGACCTAAAAACTCTGATTAAACTCAAACAACTAACTTCACAGAACAGTAACTCCATCAAACATTCTCTGGTTTAAATCGTCCAATCCCTACATCAAGTCTCATTGGCACCCTACTGCCTTTTGACTCCGGTTATTTCTTCATCTTCATGTCTGCTTCAATTGCACAGCGGCGCCCTCTGGTGCCCCCGTCCTGCAGGGAAGAGAGGTTGGGTTAGAGGTGAGTCCGACACCAGGTTAGAAACCCAGCGATGGCTCCTGGTCGGCCTGTTTAAAACAAGATTATCTCTGCTGCCTGCCAGATGAAATGAAGAAAACAAAAGATTAAAAGGACAGAAGAACAATGGACCAGACGGGACATGCTAAGAAAGAAGTTGAAGACAACCACTGAACACATAAAAAAAAGGCATATGGGGCTAAACAAATGCACGTACACCCACAACCAGGATGGGTCCACTTAATCAAATACCGAAGGTCAAAAACTTGGTGAGGGAAGTGGTTGTTAATATAAGAGGTGAGTGTATGCATTTTAAATGTTTCACTATAGTCAGTGTGAGTAGCAAACTTGTTTTGGTAGTGTGACGTAGAAACAGAGCGTGCACTCTGCTTAGTCTGGTGAGATTTGACCTTTGACCTGAATACTTACAAAAAGAGAGAGAAGGAAAGCGGGAGAGGCCATTGGGACACTGTCCTGTAGGAGGACAAACAGTTAGTGAGAAAAGAAACACACACACACACACACACAGTGACATTTACCCCTTGTACACACACACATCCAGAGTAAACAACACAAAAAAGTACAGTCAGACAAACAAGACAACACATTCAGACAGTCAAGTGAGAAGACAGGAGTCAGTCGAAATGGAGAGAGGAGAGACAGTACGGACAGACAGTTCAAATGGAGAGGGGAGAGACAGTAAACAAAGAGGGGAGCGACAGTAGACAGTAGTAACGGAGAGGGGAGCGACAGTAGACAGTAGTAACGGAGAGGGGAGCGACAGTAGTAACGGAGACAGTAGACAGTAGTAACGGAGACAGTAGACAGTAACGGAGAGGGGAGTGACAGTAGACAAACAGTAGTAACGGAGACAGTAGACAGTAGTAACGGAGACAGTAGTAACGGAGAGGGGAGCGACAGTAGACAAACAGTAGTAACAGAGACAGTAGACAGTAGTAACGGAGACAGTAGTAACGGAGAGGGGAGCGACAGTAGACCAACAGTAGTAACGGAGACAGTAGACAGTAGGGACGGAGACAGTAGACAGTCGGTAGTAACAGAGAGGGGAGTGACAGACAGACGGTAGTAACGGAGAGGAGAGACAGTAGACAGACTGTAGTAATGGAGAGGAGAGAGACAGTAGACAGACGGTAGTAATGGAGACAGTAGACAGACGGTAGTAACGGAGAGGAGAGACAGTAGACAGACAGTAACGGAGAAGAGTCAGAAGACAGACGGTAGTGACGGAAAGGAGAGAGTCAGCAGACAGACAGTAGTAACGGAGAGGAGAGTCAGTAGACAGAAAGTAGTAACGGAGAGGAGAGACACAGTAGACAGATGGTAGTAACGGAAAGGGGAGAGAAAGTAGAAAGACGGTAGTAACGAAGAGGAGGGACAGCAGACAGCCGGCACTGACAGAGAGGAGAGAGACAGTAGAAAGACGGTAGTAACGGAGAGGAGAGAGACAGTAGACAGACGGTAGTAACAGAGGAGAGTCAGTAGACAGACGGTAGTAACGGAGAGGAGAGACAGTAGACAGACGGTAGTAACGGAGAGGAGAGACAGTAGACAGACGGTAGTAACGGAGAGGAGAGACAGTAGACAGACGGTAGTAACTGAGAAGAGAGTCAGTAGACAGACGGTAGTAACGGAGAGGAGAGACAGTAGACAGACGGTACTAACGGAGAGCAGAGAAACAGTAGAAAGACGGTAGTAACGGAGAGGAGAGAGACAGTAGACAGACGGTAGTAACTGAGAGGAGAGTCAGTAGACAGACGGTAGTAACGGAGAGGAGAGACAGTAGACAGATGGTAGTAACGGAGAGGAGAGACAGTAGACAGACGGTAGTAACGGAGAGTAGAGACAGTAGACAGACAGTAGTAATGGAGAGGGGAGCGACAGTAGACAGACAGTACTAACATAGAGGGGAGACAGTAGACAGACGGTAGTAACGGAGAGGGGAGTGACAGTAGACAGACGGTAGTAACGGAGAGGGGAGTGACAGTAGACAGACGGTAGTAACGGAGAGGGGAGTGACAAAAGTAACAGAGAGGAGAGAGACAGTAGACAGACGGTAGTAACGGAGAGGAGAGACAGTAGACAGACGATAGTAACGGAGAGGAGAGACAGTAGACAGACGGTAGTAACGGAGAGGAGAGACAGTAGACAGACGGTATAAATGGAGAGGAGAGTCAGTAGACAAACGGAAGTAACGGAGAGGAGAGACAGTAGACAAACGGTAGTAACAGAGAGGAGAGACAGTAGACAGACGGTAGTTATGGAGAGGGGAGACACAGTAGACAGACGGTAGTAACGGAGAGGAGAGTCAGTAAACAGACGGTAGTAACGGAGAGGAGAGTCAGTAAACAGACGGTAGTAACGGAGAGGAGAGTGACAGAAAGACGGTAGTAACGGAGAGGAGAGACAGTAGAAAGACGGTAGTAACGGAGAGGGGAGACAGTAGACAGACGGTAGTAACGGAGAGGAGAGACAGTAGACAGACGGTAGTAACGGAGCAGAGACAGTAGACAGACGGTAGTAACGGAGAGGAGAGACAGTAGACATACGGTATAAATGGAGAGGAGAGTCAGTAGACAAACGGAAGTAACGGAGAGGAGAGACAGTAGACAAACGGTAGTAACAGAGAGGAGAGACAGTAGACAGACAGTAGTAACGGAGAGGAGAGAGACAGCAGACAGCCGGTACTAACAGAGAGGAGAGAGACAGTAGAAGACGGTCGTAACGGAGAGGAGAGAGACAGAAGACAGACGGTAGTAACGGAGAGGAGAGTGACAGTAAAAGACGGTAGTAACGGAGAGGGTAGCGACAGAAGTAACAGAGAGGAGAGTCAGTAGACAGACGGTAGTAACGGAGAGGAGAGACAGTAGAAGACGGTCGTAACGGAGAGGAGAGAGACAGTAGACAGACGGTAGTAACGGAGAGGGGAGTGACAGTAAAAGACGGTAGTAACGGAGAGGGTAGCGACAGAAGTAACAGAGAGGAGAGTCAGTAGACAGACGGTAGTAACGGAGAGGAGAGACAGACAGACGGTAGTAACGGAGAGGAGAGACAGTAGACAGACGGTAGTAACGGAGAGGGGAGTGACAGTAAAAGACGGTAGTAACGGAGAGGGTAGCGACAGAAGTAACAGAGAGGAGAGACAGTAGACAGACGGTAGTAACGGAGAGGAGAGACAGTAGACAGACGGTAGTAATGGAGAGGACAGTAGAAAGACGGTAGTAACGGAGAGGAGAGTGACAGAAAGACGGTAGTAACGGAGAGGAGAGACAGTAGAAAGACGGTAGTAACGGAGAGGGGAGACACAGTAGACAGACGGTAGTAACGGAGAGGAGAGACAGTAGACAGACGGTAGTAAAGGAGCAGAGAGACAGTAGACAGACGGTAGTAACGGAGAGGGGAGAGACAGTAAACAGACGGTAGTAACTGAGAGGAGAGACAGTAGAGAGTAGTAACAGAGATGAGACACAGTAGACAGACAGTATTAACGGAGAGGAGACACAGTAGACAGACGGTAGTAACGGAGAGGAGAGACAGTAGAGAGTAGTAACAGAGATGAGACACAATAGACAGACGGTAGTAACGGAGAGGAGAGACAGTAGAGAGTAGTAACAGAGATGAGACACAATAGACAGACGGTAGTAACGGAGAGGAGAGACAGTAGAGAGTAGTAACAGAGATGAGACACAGTAGACAGACAGACAGTAACGGAGAGGAGAGTCAGTAGACAGACGGAAGTAACGGAGAGGAGAGTCAGGAGACAGACGGTACTAACGGAGAGGAGAGAGTAGACAGTAGTAACGGAGACACAGCAGACAGACGGTAGTAACGGAGAGCAGAGAGTAGACAGACAGTAGTAACGGAGACACAGTAGACAGACAGTAGTAACGGAGAGGAGAGAGTAGACAGAAGGTAGTAACAGAGAGGAGAGAGTAGACAGAAGGTAGTAACAGAGAGGAGAGAGTAGACAGACGGTAGTAACGGAGAGGAGAGAGTAGACAGATGGTAGTAATGGAGAGGAGAGAGTAGACAGACAGTAGTAACGGAGACACAGTAGACAGACAGTAGTAACGGAGAGGAGAGTGACAGTAGACAGACAGTAGTAACGGAGAGGAGAGACAGTAGACAGACGGTAGCAACGGAGAGGGGAGTGACAGTAGAAAGACGGTAGTAACGGAGAGGAGAGACAGTAGACAGACGGTAGTAACGGAGAGGAGAGACAGTAGAAAGACGGTAGTAACGGAGCGGAGAGAAAGAAGGCAGTAACGGAGAGGAGAGACAGTAGACAGACGGTAGTAACGGAGAGGGGAGTGACAGTAGAAAGATGGTAGTAACGGAGAGGAGAGACAGTAGACAGACGGTAGTAACGGAGAGGGGAGTGACAGTAGAAAGACCGTAGTAAAGGAGAGGAGAGACAGTAGACAGACGGTAGTAACGGAGAGGAGAGACAGTAGACAGACGGTAGTAACGGAGAGGGGAGTGACAGTAGAGAGACGGTAGTAACGGAGCGGAGCGACAGAAGGTAGTAACGGAGAGGAGAGACAGTAGAGAGTAGTAACAGAGATGAGACACAGTAGACAGACAGTATTAACGGAGAGGAGAGACAGTAGAGAGTAGTAACAGAGATGAGACACAGTAGACAGACAGACAGTAACGGAGAGTCAGTAGACAGACGGAAGTAACGGAGAGGAGAGTCAGGAGACAGACAGTAGTAACGGAGAGGAGAGACAGTAGACAGACGGTAGTAACGGAGAGGGGAGTGACAGTAGAAAGACGGTAGTAACGGAGAGGAGAGACAGTAGAAAGACGGTAGTAACGGAGAGGAGTGACAGTAGAGAGTAGTAACAGAGATGAGACACAATAGACAGACGGTAGTAACGGAGAGGAGAGACAGTAGAGAGTAGTAACAGAGATGAGACACAGTAGACAGACAGACAGTAACGGAGAGGAGAGTCAGTAGACAGACGGAAGTAACGGAGAGGAGAGTCAGGAGACAGACGGTACTAACGGAGAGGAGAGAGTAGACGGTAGTAACGGAGACACAGCAGACAGACGGTAGTAACGGAGAGCAGAGAGTAGACAGACAGTAGTAACGGAGACACAGTAGACAGACAGTAGTAACGGAGAGGAGAGAGTAGACAGACGGTAGTAACGGAGAGAGTAGACAGACGGTAGTAACAGAGAGGAGAGAGTAGACAGACGGTAGTAACGGAGAGGAGAGAGTAGACAGATGGTAGTAACAGAGAGGAGAGAGTAGACAGACGGTAGTAACGGAGAGGAGAGAGTAGACAGATGGTAGTAATGGAGAGGAGAGAGTAGACAGACAGTAGTAACGGAGACACAGTAGACAGACAGGAGTAATGGAGAGGAGAGAGTAGACAGACAGTAGTAACGGAGACACAGTAGACAGACAGTAGTAATGGAGAGGAGAGAGTAGACAGACAGTAGTAACGGAGACACAGTAGACAGACAGTAGTAATGGAGAGGGGAGACAGAGGCTCCATGCTGCTACAGAGGAAGTGTAATGGCAGGGAGGTTAGGAGAGAGGCAAGATAAGATTATTGGGGCATGAGATGGGTACAGAGTCTGTCCTACGTCTTGGCTCGTTGGTGTCGATGCTGAGGTGTGTGTCTAGTCTAGTTTTACCTTCTCCACTGGCTCCCCCGGCTTGCGGCCCCCCTCGCGGCCTCTGAGGCTCTTGGTGGAGATAGAGGACTCTGACGTCTGCATGATGAGCTGAGTGGCCAGAAACTGCTGCACGTGTTCTAGAACGTCCCTCTGCATCTCCAGGGCCATGTGGAACACATCGTGGTCAGAGCTGTTGTACATCACCGCGTTCTGGAACATCAGCATGATGTCACGCTGGAACTCCGCTGTCGTACGGATCTGACCCGCCTCGATACTCTTCTTGATGGCCGACAGATCCATGGGTCTGTGTGTGGTTGCGTTAGGGAGGAGTGTGTGTGTGTGTGTGTGTGTTTTAGAGGGGAAGGTTAGTGTGTACTTATATTGTTCATATAGATTTTATTTTCATATGTACATAACATATAATTCAGCAAACAAGCAGTTTTCTCTTATAGCACTCTCACCTGTGTACAATGCTGTGGTAACCAGGGGCGATGTCATCAGACACAGACTGGAGGAACACACTGGCATACCTGTCACAGATAACAACAACAGATCAGGCAAACCCTACACTGCCTTAACCATGTGCCCAATAATAGCCAATATGTCTACGAGCTGACCTGTGATTGGCTGCTGCTCTCCACACCAGCATGATGGCTTTCTTCCAGATCTTCTGAGCCTGAACGGCCTCCTGATCCTCCCCACATATCGAGCTGAGAGAGAGATCCACAGACAGGAGGGTAGGTGAATGGTAGAGGGAGAGAGACAGGCAGGATTGTGATGATAGTGCACAAAAGCCCACAAGACAGCTTACTACAGAGAAACCACCCCTCATCTTTTTAAGGGTCGAGTTGACTTGCTTTATTCAGGCTTGTGATGGCATGTTCAGATTAAGAGTTGCCATGGATACAAGGACCAGGGTTGGAAACTTACAACTGAGAAGAGGCGGGGCTGCTGGCTAGCGAATCAGCTGTGGTGTAGCGTTGGGAGGAGGGGCCATAGCCATCCTCACTCTCACTGGCTGCCGGTTCTACTTCTGATAGATAGGGCCCCTCCCCCTCCCCACACTCCTCTTTCATCTCCACCTCTTCATCAGGATCCCCGTCGCTCCCTCCATCCTCATCCTTCACTTCCTACATAAAGATACACAAGGAGAGATGATAATTCAACTGCACCTGCTAAAGGTGTGTGTGTGAGTGTTACTGAAAAGAGGACAATTACCTTGGAATCTTTCCCTGATCCAGAACTGTCTTCTGAGTCTAGGCAGGGTGTGTTTGGTTCTGGCTGGGTCCACTCCTCATTCTCAGTCTTCACAGCTGTGCTCAGGCTTCCTTCCACCGTGAGAACTCCTTCCTCTGTGACCTCACTTCCTGCCAGGCTGTCGTCAGCGGCAACAGAAGGAGCAACGTCTGTCCCCACTGTTTCTAATCCCTCCTTGGCTTCCCCCCTTCCACTCTCTGTATCTGGCTCCAGGACCCCAGGGTTAGCTCCCGCTCCACCCTGAAGCTCCTGTGTGGGGTTAGACTGAACCGTGGGCCCAGGCTCTGAGGACTTCAAGTCATGGGCCTCCCAGGGGCCTGAGAGGGAGTGGCCGGCAGAAACAGCCTCCTCACAGAGAGAGAGAGCAGCCTCCACTGCTGCAGCATCTAGAGCCTCCACAGAGTCATCCACCTGAGAAATACAGACAGACAGAGAGAGAGAAAGAGATACACACACAGAGAGAGGACTGTGATGAGTGCGCACAAACAAGACCGCTTACTACAGAGATATTTAGGTCAAAAGCTGCACCCCTCACACTATTTACCTTCTCCTCTATGATGGCGATGATGTCTCCGACTGTCTCCAGGTCCAGCTCATCCCCCATGTAGGAAACAGCTACCAGGTCCTCCTCCACTAGCCCCGCCTCCTTCACCAGCTCCAACTCCTCACCCAGCTCTGCTTTCACGACCGCCTCTCCGACTGAACACACACACAGAGACAGAGAGAGAGAAAGAGGCATGTGTCACCACAAATAGTACACCGGTATCACTGGGAGTAGAAATCAGATGCATGTTCCTCTTCACATACAGTGCAAGAAAAAGTATGTGAACCCTTTGGAATAACCTGGATTTCTGCATAAATTAGTCAGAAAATTTCATCTGATCTTCATCTTAGTCACAACAATAGACTGTGTGCTTAAACTAATAACACACAAATTATTGTATTTTTCTTGTCCATATCGAATACATAATTTAAACTTTCACAGTGTCGGTTGGGGAAAAGTATGTGAACCCCGAGGCTAATGACTTCTCCAAAAGCTAATTGGAGTCAGCTAACTTGGAAATCCAATCAATGAGACGAGATTGGAGATGTTGGTGAGAGCTGCCATGCCCTATAAAAAAACTCACAAAATTTGAGTTCACTATTCACAAGAAGCATTGCCTGATGTGAACCATGCCTCGAACAAAAGAGATCTCAGAAGACCTAAGATTAAGAATTGTTGACTTGCATAAAGCTAGAAAGGGTTACAAAAGTATCTTTAAAAGTCTTGATGTTCATCAGTCCATGGTTAGACAAATTGTCTATAAATGGAGAAAGTTCAACACTGTTGGTACTCTCCCTAGAGAGAGCACAGCGCAGAATGCTCAATGAGGTTAAGAAGAATCCTAGAGTGTCAGCTAAAGACTTACAGAAACCTCTGGAACATGCTAACATCTCTGTTGATGAGTCTACGATACGTAAAACACTAAACAAGAATGGTGTTCATGGGAGGACACCATGGAAGAAGCCACTTCTGTCCAAAAAAACACATTGCTGCATGTCTGAAGTTCGTAAAAGGGAACCTGGATGTTCCACAGCGCTACTGGCAAAATATTTTGTGGGCAGAGGAAACTCCAGTTGAGTTGTTTGGAAGGAACACAAAACATTATGTGTGGAGAAAAAAAAAGGACCAGCACACCAACATCAAAACCTCATCCCAACTGTAAAGTATGGTGGAGGGAGCATCATGGTTTGGGACTGCTTTGCTGCCTCAAGGCCTGGACAACTTTTTATCATCGACAGAAAAATGAATTCCCAATACATTTTTCAGGAGAATGTAAGGCCATCAATACACAGAAGGACAACGACCCAAAACACAGAAGTAAATCAACAACAGAATGGCTTCAACTGAAGAAAATATGCCTTCTGGATTTAAAATGCTGTGGCATGACCTCGAGAGCAGTTCACACTAGAGGTCAACCGATTAATCGGAATGGCCAATTAATTAGGGCCGATTTCAAGTTTTCATAACAATCGGAAATCTGTATTTTTGGACACCGATTTAGCCAATTTTTTAAAACACCTTTATTTAGCTAGGCAAGTCAGTTAAGAACACATTCTTATTTTCAATGACGGCCTAGGAACGGTGGGTTAACTGCCTCATTCAGGGGCAGAATGACAGATTTTTACCTTGTCAGCTTGGGGATTCAATCTTGCAACCTTACAGTTAACTTGTCCAACGCTCTAACCACCTGATTACATTGCACTCCACGAGGAGACTGCCTGTTACGCTAATGCAGTAAGAAGCCAAGGTAAGTTGCTAGCTAGCATTAAATTAAAACAATCAATCATAATCACTAGTTAACTACACATGGTTGATGATATTACTAGTTTATCTAGCGTGTCCTGCGTTGCATATAATCGATGCCTTGCGTATTCGCGAAAAAGGACTGTCGTTGCTCCATTGTGTACCTAACCATAAACATCAATGCCGTTCTTAAAATCAATACACAAGTATATATTTTTAAACCTGCATATTTAGTTAATATTGCCTGCTAACATGACTCGTTGCGAACTGTGAAAACTATTTATTCCTAACAAAGCCAGCCAACTTCATCAAACGGGGGATGATTTAACAAAAGTGCATTTGCGGAAAAAGCACAATCGTTGCACGACTGTACCTAACCGTAAACATCAATGCATTTCTTAAAATCAATACACAGAAGTATATATTTTTAAACCTGCATATTTAGCTAAAAGAAATCCAGGTTAGCAGGCAATATTAACCAGGTGAAATTGTGTCACTTCTCTTGCGTTCATTGCACGCAGAGTCAGTGTATATGCAACAGTTTGGGCCGCCTAATTTGCCAGAATTTTACGTATTTATGGCATAACATTGAAGGTTGTGCAATGTAACAGGAATATTTAGACTTAGAGATGCCACCTGTTAGATAAAATACGGAACGGTTCAGTATTTCACTGAAAGAATAAACGTCTTGTTTTCGAGATGATAGTTTCCGGATTCGACCATATTAATGACCTAAGGCTCGTATTTCTGTGTGTTATTATGTTATAATTAAGTCTATGATTTGATAGAGCAGTCTGACTGAGCGGTGGTAGGCAACAGCAGGCTTGTGCGTTTTGCCAGCAGCTCTTCGCTGTGCTTCAAGCATTGGGCTGTTTATGACTTCAAGCCTATCAACTCCCGAGATTAGACTGGTGTAACTGATGTGAAATGGCTAGCTAGTTAGTTTGGTTGAGTTTACTGCTGCCAAAGGAGGGTCAACCAGTCATTAAATCCAAGGGTTCACATACTTTCCCACCCTCCACATTGAATGTTTACATGATGTTCAATAAAAACATTAAAAACATATAATTGCTTGTGTGTTATTAGTTTAAGCAGACTGTGTTTGTCTATTGTTGTGACTTAGATGAAGATCAGATCAAATTTTATGACCAATGTATGCAAAAATCCAGGTAGTTCCAAAGGGTTCAACATACTTTTTCTTGCCACTGTAGATATTCCTTCCCTTTCTAGAGTGAGAGAGACAGCTGGGTTTAGAGAGAAACACTGACAGATAATGTGGGAGAGAGAGACAGCTGGGTTTAGAGAGAAACACTGACAGATCATGTGGGAGAGAGAGACAGCTGGGTTTAGAGAGAAACACTGACAGACAACGTGGGAGAGAGAGACAGCTGGGTTTAGAGAGAAACACTGACAGACAATGTGGGAGAGAGAGACAGCTGGGTTTAGAGAGAACCACTGACAGACAATGTGGGAGAGAGAGACAGCTGGGTTTAGAGAGAAACACTGACAGACAATGTGGGAGAGAGAGAGACAGCTGGGTTTAGAGAGAAACACTGACAGACAATGTGGGAGAGAGAGACAGCTGGGTTTAGAGAGAAACACTGACAGACTGACAGTGTGGGAGGAAGAGAGAAACACTGACAGGCAGTTTGGAAGAGAGGGGAGGAGAAACAGATGAGACAGTTTTAAACTGTGTTGGGTGGGGCAGTGGGGGGGGTAATGTTTCCTGTTGGACACAACAAAGTACATCTAACAAAAGGACCGAGTCACACACTTTGCTTCTAAAAAAACATGTAAAGCACAGAAGCACACACCAGCACATATAGCACTCAACTAAAATACCAATCAACCCAAACACGTAACAGCCAGCCAGCTAGCGTGTCGGGTTATATCACGGTTTCCATAGTTACCGGAGCTGGCGACCTCAAAGCCTGCTGGGATATCAAGGGTTGTAGTGGGAACTCCTCCATTAGCCAGTCCTGCAGCAGCAACATCCCCCTCCAACACCTGACCCAAAGAGATTACATCAACAACACACAATAGCCCTGATTCAACTGTTTTTACTGAGCGGCTTGGTAGAGATGTCGGATCTGAATTTGACCTTTATGGTCACAGAAATTGAATTCTGTAGCAACAGTTATTGAATGTTTAGTCCATAATATTGCGTGATCTGTGTTTAGCCTATTAGCTGGCCAAAAGTAGGCTGCATGAAAAGTGCAATATTGTTAAAGGGGAAATTCGCAGTTGAAACAATAAAGTTTGTTTCGATAAAAAGCTGATGGATGGGGCTGGAGAAATGTAACCACTCTAAAATGCATAGACAGAGCTATGGATGCAAGGATTGACCATCCATTAGTCAAATATCCTAGTTTTAACCATATTTTGAGACTATGCCATTTACATTTGCTTTATTTACAAATATTGGAGTTAAACAAGATTATATTTGTAGTTCTGATGGGGTATGACAGTTGAACTAAGCTCATGAGGCATTTAGAAGTTATATTCTTCAAGAATAAATGGGTACATATCATTCATTTATAAGTCCAAAAATGTATGTAGCAACTGCTGATTGCCGCTTTAATATAACCATGTGTTAGTGTGGGTTTCAGTGAATTTATGTAAATCACGGAGCTCATCTGCATTTCCTGCGGTGCAGCAAAATTCTCAGCAACAAGAGAGTGATCAAATTGAAACAGGAATTTCCAACAACAGTAGCTTGTGAAGTCAAACTTAATCTGGACTCTCTCCCTAAAACAGATCCACCCAATATAATCCAATAACACAAAATAATCCAATAATTTCATCCCTTATTACTGCAAATCCTCCATTTTTTAAATCCCTCTGTATTTCTCACCAGTCTGGGGCTAGCAGAAATCAGGCTGCCTTTCTTCAGCAGCTCTGAGAGGAGAGGGGAGGGAGGCGGTGTGGACTTCTGACTAAGGAGCCTCTTCTGTGGGGAGTCATCTACGAGAGACCCAAGGCTTCCCTCCTTAGGCAGCAACATTGGAGCATCCGACGATGGTAGAAACACAGCCACCCCCTGGGCCTACGTGGACAGAATGGGGGAGAAAAAAAACATCCTCCTCTATTTAATAGACCACAGCATTTCCACTGTATTCCTTCCAATACGGATAGACTTTTTCTTAGACCGTATTTGACCCATTTCATGCATGCTGATGGAAGTGCAAGGCAGTGCTTGAATACAGAATAAGCAAGTCACTTGTCATTTGCTACCAATACACACATCAACAACTGTTGAAGACAAAAAGCTAAACAAAGCAGGCATATGATGACCAGTACTTGGGTCCTTCCCTTACCACAGTAGTGCCAGAGGTCTCCTCTGCCTGGGGCATGGCTGTGTCTGTTGGGGGTGTGGGGGTATCTGTCTGTGCCTCCATGCTCGTGGGACTGGCACCCAGAGGGGAGCGTACAGTGACACTGGGCACCCGCTTGGGTGTGTTCTTAACCGCTTGGCGAGCTGAGATCAGAGAGTACGGGTTGTTATCACTAGTAGTTCCTGAGCTTAATCATCGGTCCAATCAGTGGTGCCCAAACATTTGGATGATTATTATTACTATTAGGCCAAAGCTTACCCTGGTAGGCTGTATCTGTGGCCTTCCTCTTAAGATCTGCCTCATCCTCATCCTGCTTCTTTTTCCTTCCAAACAAAACCATTTTAAAACACAATCTTCACTGCTAAATCTGGTACAGAATGTACCCTCTGAATCACAATGTAGTGTACACAACAAATAAACACAAAGACACTGGTGGACAGACAGACATGCAGACAAATCGAGAGACAGACAGGTGGACAGACAGACCGGTTTCTTACTGTGATACTTCTGTCCACAGATCCTCCAGCCGGGAATCCAGATGTCCGGTCTGGATCAGATCCACCTCCTTCTTCAGCTTCCTGTTAGAGCAGGAAGTAGAGGTCACATTGTCATCTACAATGGCTTTGAACAGAAACATTGGCTATGCATTGAGCGCGATGGGTTTAATGTGTGAGAGCGGGAGAGTGCATGAGTGTGTGTGTGTAATGTGAGAGAGATAACAAGAGAGAGAGAGAGAGACAGAAAGACAGAGTGAGAGATTGAATGGGTGTGTGAGCAAGAGTGCCCATATGTCTTGACCTGTATTTGTCCTGTGTGTCTCTCAGTAGTTTCTTCAGCTCCTCTATCCTCTCGGCAGTAAGTCTTCGAACGATCACATCCTCGATGGTCTCCACCACCTCACCCTTTTCCCCACGCTTACGCCTGAAACAGCAATGTACATTAGACACATGATTACACTATGTGGGAACTGCTCTGATGACAGCTGGAGAGCTGCCTACGCAACAGAATACTCCAATAAAGTGCATGTGTGTGTTTGTGTACTCACTTTGGAGCCTCTGTGGTCTCCAGCAGCTCAGAGTACTGAGAGGCACAGTGCTGTGGGGGTCAGAGGCACAGACAGCAAGTTATATACATTATACATACACACAAATGTATGTGGACACCCCTCCAAATTAGTGGATTCGGCTATTTCAGCCACAACAGTTGCTGACAGGTGTATAAAATTGAGTACACGGCCATGCAACCTCCATAGACAAACATTGGCAGTAGAATGGCCTTCCTGAAGAGCTCAGTGACTTTCAAAGTGGCACCGTCATTGGATGCCACCTTTCCAACAAGTCAGTTTGTCAAATTTCTGCCCCACTAGAGCTGCCCCGAACAACTGTAAGTGCTGTTATTATGAATTGGAAACGTCTAGGAGCAACAACAGCTCAGCCGCAAAGTGGTAGGCCACACAAGCTCACAGTTTGGGACTGCCGAGTGCTGAAGCGCGTAGTGTGTAAAAATAGTCTGTCCTCGGTTGCAAAACTCACTACTGAGTTCCAAACTGCCTCTGGAAACAACGTCAGCACAATAACTGTTGGTCAGGAGCTTCATGAAATGGGTTTCCATGGCCGAGCAGCCGCACACAAGTCTAAGATCACCATGTGCAATGCCAAGCGTCGGCTGGGAGTGGTTTAAAGCTTGGCACCATTAGACTTTGGAGCAGTGGAAAAACGTTCTCTGGAGTGATTAGTCATGCTTCACCATCTGGCAGTCCGACGGACGAATCTGGGTTTGGTAGATACCAAGAGAACGCTACCTGCCAAATGCATAGTGACAACTGTAAAGTTTGGTGGAGGAGGAATAATGGTCTGGGGCTGTTTTTCATGGTTCGGGCTAGGCCCCTTAGTTTCAGTGAACGGAAATCTTAACGCTACAGAATAAAATGACATTCTAGACGATTCTGTTTTAGCATGAAAATTCCCTTGTGCACAAAGCGAGGTCCATACAGAAATGGTTTCTCGAGATCGGTGTGGAAGAACTTGACTGGCCTGCACAGAGCCCTGACCTCAACCCCATCGAACACCTTTAGGATGAATTGAAACGCCGACTTCGAGACAGGCCTAATCGCCCAACATCAGCGCCGACCTCACTAATGCTCATGGCTGAATGCAAGAACGTCCCACAGCAATGTTCTAACGTCTAGTGGAAAGCCTTCCCAGAAGAGTGGAGGTTGTTGTAGCAGCAAATGGGGGACCAACTCCATATTAATGTCCATGATTTTAGAATGAGATGTTCGACTAGCAGGTGTCCACATGCTTTTGGTCATGTGCTCATATATAGTAGCTGACCTTTTAACCTTGTTCATCATGACAGAGATTAATTGTTGTGTCACAGCGTGTCTGTCTCATACCCTCTGAGAAAACCAGTCTGGAGGGCGGCCTTGCTCTGAGAAAGGCTTGATGGCTCTGCTGACAGACACCCTGAAAGGCAGGAGGACAATCAAGTAGTGTACACAAATGACCATGTAGAAAAGTTTACAATGTACACTGAAGAAAGAAAAACATGTAGATGCAGACAGAGTGACAGATGGGAAAAAGTTGGTAGTGTGTGTTTGTTTACCAGTTTTGGTCTCCGCTCCTCATAACAGAGGAGGCTAGGCATAGTTTCTCCCTCAATGACCACGGTTCCGTCGGGCCAATGGACAGCACCTTGTGTTCTACATAAAGACAGAGATAAGGAAATTATGAAGATTGGAAGAGGTAGGTTAGCAATAGCCCATACATAGATGCTAACTACCTTTAGCTTCTATAAACGATAGTATCTTCTGGCCGGAGGAGTTTTGTTAAAACCTATATATTTTTTTTTTTACCTTTATTCAACTAGGCAAGTCAGTTAAGAACAAATGATTTACAATGACCGGACGACGCGGGGCCAAGTTTGCACCACCTATGGGACTCCCAATCACGGCCAGATGTGATGCAGCCTGGATTCAAACGAGGTACTGCAGTGGCGCCTCTTGCACTGAGATGCAGTGTCTTAGACCACTGTGCCACTCGGGAGGGATAAATAAACCTCAAAACCACTCATTCCTACGATTAATAGTGTTAAATAACACTAATATGTGATAACTATTTTTGTGAACAAATGTTTCATGTTGTCATTATAACAAGGTTGGAAGAAATGTGAAAATCTTCTTGGGAAATCTGTTGCAGCTCAAGTCTACTACAAAACCCACAATACAACGCTGTCTCTCTGGGCTGGCTAGCTAGTTAGGTAGCAAGAAAACATAGCTACACACAACAATACCAGCACGTGAAGTAGCAAGCTAGCAATCGGCTAAACAAACTGTGATATAAATGTAAGTCTCTCTCACATGAGTTCAACTTGCAGTTTGTATCTGCCCAGGGCACGTTTCTTTCACACAGAGATACCGTTGAGGAGATGGGAAACTATTCGAATCGTATTAACGGCCATTGTGTACGTTGACAGTGCATCGTCAATTGGCCAAGTTTTGCATTCTGGGACAAGGAGAGCTCTCCTTCAAGTAGTGAATGGGAATCAATCGGGCACCTGCTCAAAAACGGAACCTTGGCATGAATTTCGCAAACAAGAAGTACAACATTGCAAATCTTTTCCAAGATGTGATAATTAACGTGTTCTCTGTAGTATCGTATAGCTTTGGAATTGTAACATTACGTACTTTTGAGGAAAATAGGCAATCCCTTTGAGAAGGGATTGCGTGACGTTAGTTTAGAAACCGCATGCAGCATTAGGACAACGTGAATGCGATGGGTCGACAGTCAGTTGGGGTGGGGCGTTTCTCCATTTATTGCCCCTTGGGATACCTCCCTCATCCTTTCTGTAATATCTCTGTTTTCAACAGACACACACGGTGCAGTGCAACATGGTACTTGGAAGGAGAAACAGAGATTAATAATTCGGTACACTGTTGAGATTTAGATATGCTCAGTGAAATATATACTTTGTCATGACGATATCAACAGATGGATGTGTTCTAGACAAGTATGCTCATACCATCTACTGGCTGATTTCGCAACATTAGCGCATTATCCCCTAGGTAGCCTAGTGTTAGAGCGTTGGACCGAAAGGTTGCAAAATCAAATCCCCGAGCTGACAAGGTACACATCTGTCGTTCTGCCCCTGAACAAGGCAGTTAACTCACTGTTCCTAGGCCGTCATTGAAAATAAGAATTTGTTCTTTACTGACTTGCCTAGTGAAATAAAAGGTACAAAAAATAAATATATATTTGGCCTTGTGTTTTAGGTTACTGTCCTGCTGAAAGGGGAATTTTTCCCCAGTGTCTATTGGAAAGCAGACTGAATAAATGTTTTCCTCTAGGATTTTGCCTGTGCTTAGCGCTATTCAATTTATTATTATTATTTTTAAACGCTCCATAGTCCTTGCTGATGACAAGCATACCCATAACATAATGCAGACACCACCATGCTTGAAAATATTAAGAGTGGTACTCAGTGGCGTGTTGTGTTGTATTTGCCCCAAACATAACGCTTTCTTTTCAGGACATAAAATGTATTTCTTTGCCAAATTGTTGCAGTTTTATTTTAGTACCTTTTTGCAAACAGGATGCATGTTTTGGAATATTTTTATTCTGTAAAGACTTCCTCCTTTTCACTCTGTCATTTAGGTTAGTACTGTGGATTATTTTATTTATCTGTTATTTTACCATATAAATTGACTGAGAACACGTTCTCATTTACAGCAACGACCTGGGGAATAGTTACAGGGGAGAGTTTCGCGAACAAGAAGTACAACATTGCAAATATTCTCCAAGATGTGTGATAATTAACGTGTTCTCTGTGTTATCGTATAGCTTTGAAATTGTAACATTACGTACTTTTGTTGTTGGTCCATACTCAGTTTTATCCTATCACAGCCATTAAACTCTAAAGTCACCATTGGCCTCATGGAGGACCGGGCATTCCCCAATTCTCATCGATGGGCTGTAGCAGAACAGTTTGAGAGCTTCAAGTTCTAGGGTGTCCATATCACCAACAAACTATCATGGTTCAAACACACTAAGACAGTCGTGAAGTGGACACTGCAAAGCCTATACCCCCTCAAGACTGAAAATATTTGGAATTGGTCCTCAAAAGGTTCTACAACTGCACCATCCTGATTGGTTGCATCACTGCCTGGTGTGGCAACTGCTCGGTCTCCGACTGCAAGGCACTACAGAGGGTAGTGCGTATGGCCCAGTAATTCACTGGGGCCAAGCTTCCTGCCATCCAGGACCTCCTATACCAGACAGTGTCAGAGGAAGGCCCTAAAAATTGTCAAAGAACTCCAGCCCCTCTAGTCATAAACTGTTCTCTCTGCTACCGCATGGCAAGTGGTACCGGAGCACCAAGTCGACGTCCAAAAGGCTTCTTAACAGCTTCTACTGCCAAGCCATAAGACTCCTGAACAGCTAATCAAAGGGCTACCCAGACCCCTCTTTTACACTGCTGCTACTCTGTTTATAATCCATGCATAGTCACTTTAACTCTACCTACATGTACAGTGCCTTGCGAAAGTATTCGGCCCCCTTGAACTTTGCGACCTTTTGCCACATTTCAGGCTTCAAACAAAGATATAAAACTGTATTTTTTTGTGAAGAAACAACAACAAGTGGGACACAATCATGAAGTGGAACGACATTTATTGGATATTTCAAACTTTTTTAACAAATCAAAAACTGAAAAATTGGGCGTGCAAAATTATTCAGCCCCCTTAAGTTAATACTTTTGTAGCGCCACCTTTTGCTGCGATTACAGCTGTAAGTCGCTTGGGGTATGTCTCTATCAGTTTTGCACATCGAGAGACTGAATTTTTTTCCCATTCCTCCTTGCAAAACAGCTCTAGCTCAGTGAGGTTGGTTGGAGAGCATTTGTGAACAGCAGTTTTCAATTATTTTCACAGATTCTCGATTGGATTCAGGTCTGGACTTTGACTTGGCCATTCTAACACCTGGATATGTTTATTTTTGAACCATTCCATTGTAGATTTTGCTTTATGTTTTGGATCATTGTCTTGTTGGAAGACAAATCTCCGAATAAACGTCCTCTCACTGTCAACTGCGTTTATTTTCTGCAAACTTAACATGTGTAAATATTTGTATGAACATAACAAAATTCAACAACTGAGACATAAACTGAACAAGTTCCACAAAAATGTGACTAACAGAAATGGAATAGTGTGTCCCTGGACAAAGGGGGGTCAAAATATCCTTCCTGTTTGGCCCTGTCCGGGGTGTCATTGGATGGGGCCACAGTGTTTCCTGACCCCTCGTCTCAGTCTCCAGTATTTATGCTGCAGTAGTTTATGTGTCGGGTGGCTAGGGTCAGTTTGTTATATCTGGAGTACTTCTCCTGTCCTATCCGGTGTCCTGTGTGAATTTAAGTGTGCTCTCTCTAATTCTCTCTTTCTTTCTCTCTTTCGGAGGACCTGAGCCCTAGGACCATGCCTCAGGATTACCTAACATGATGACTCCTTGCTGTCCCCGTGCTGCTGCTCCAATTTCAACTGTTCTGCCTGTGATTATTATTATTTGACCATGCTGGTCATTTATGAACATTTGAACATCTTGGCCATGTTCTGTTATAATCTCCACCCGGCACAGCCAGAAGAGGACTGGCCACCCCACATAGCCTGGTTCCTCTCTAGGTTTCTTCCTAGGTTTTGGCCTTTCTAGGGGGTTTTTCCTAGCCACCGTGCTTCTACACCCGCATTGCTTGCTGCTTGGGGTTTTAGGCTGGGTTTCTGTACAGCACTTTGAGATATCAGCTGATGTACGAAGGGCTATACAAATCAATTTGATTTGAACAGTCAGTACTGCAGTGCATCTCCTCCTCATGGACTGCACCAGATTTGGCAGTTCTTGCTGTGAGATGTTACCCCACTCTTCCACCAAGGCACCTGCAAGTTCCCGGACATTTCTGGGGGGAATGGCTCTAGCCCTCACCCTCCGATCCAAAAGGTCCCAGACGTGCTCAATGGGATTGCGATCCCGGATCTTCGCTGGCCATGGCAGAACACTGACATTCCTGTCTTGCAGGAAATCAGACACAGAATGAGCAGTATGGCTGGTGGCATTGTCATGCTGGAGGTTCATATAAGGATGAGCCTGCAGGAAGGGTACCACATGAGGGAGGAGGATGTCTTCCCTGTAACGCACAGTGTTGAGATTGCCTGCAATGACAACAAGCCCAGTCCGATGATGCTGTGACACACCGCCCCAGACCATGATGGACCCTCCACCTCCAAATCGATCCCACTCCAGAGTACAGGCCTTGGTGTGACACTCATTCCTTCAACGATAAACGCGACTCCGACCATCACCCCTGGTGAGACAAAACCGCGACTCGTCAGTGAAGAGCACTTTTTGTGCTCTTGATTTTTTTGTGATGTCTGGTTAGGACCTGCCTTGCAACAGGCCTACAAGCCCTCAGTCCAGCCTCTCTCAGCCTATTGCGGACAGTCTGAAAACTGATGGAGGGATTGTGCATTCCTGGTGTAACTCGGGCAGTTGTTGTTGCCATCCTGTACCTGTTCCGCAGGTGTGATGTTCAGATTTACCGATCCTGTGCAGGTGTTGTTTTTTCATAACTGTGACCATAATTGCCTACCGCCTGTAAGCTGTTAGTGTCTTCACGACCGTTCCACAGGTGCATGTTCATTAATTGTTTATGGTTCATTGAACAACCATGGGAAACCGTGTTTAAACCCTTTATAATGAAGATCTGTGAAGTTTTTTTGGGATGGATTTTTACGAATTATCTTTGAAAGACAGGGTCCTGAAAAAGGGACGTTTCTTTTTTTGCTGCGTTTATTAGTGCTTTATTTTCCATAAATATTTAACAAAATGTTAGAATTTTTCTTCCACTTTGACAGAGTATTTTGTGCAGATCATTGACAAAAAAAATGGTAATTGAAATCCATTTAAATCCCACCTTGTAACAAAATAAAATGGGGGAAAAAAATCAATGGGTGTGAATACTTTCTGAAGGCAGTGTAAGCTTCCACCAAATTGACAGGAGTTTCATGATTTTTTATTTCGGGGGGTGGGTTACCCCTTTAAGAGCCCAGATGCTTGCTCTAAACCTTAACACAGGGGCGGCAGCTAGCCTAGTGGTTAGAGCGTTGGACTAGTTACAGAAAGATTTTTACAAGATCGAATCTCCGAGCTGACAAGGTAAAAGTCTGCCGTTCTGCCCCTGAACAAGGAAGTTAACCTAGGCTGTCATTGAAAATGAGAATTTGTTCTTAACTGACTTGTTAAATAAATGAAATAAACACGCTTCGCTTGCGGTACGGTTTTGGGAACGTATATTTCATATCAGCTATTTTTTTTTCTAAAACCAAAAGGTTAAATTACAACACACCTTTAGAGTGTTTGGTTTCACACACTGCCATATGTACCTGTTACAGCGCTAGTTTGCAGAAAACAGACGGAGGACAGTCGACTACCTGTGCTAATTACCTATTTCCGTCTACAAACACCTGTGTGTAAACGGAAGACGGACGCCACAAACGTGTTGTCACTGACAAATACTGTTGACTGCAACTGTGCTAAAACAGTAAGTGTGTATTTGTGAAATTATTTCGATGTGATATGAAAGGAGAGGGATTCATGTTTCTAGAACTGTACCGCAATTGAGAATCGATTCATGTTAATGTTCAGACCGAGCGTCCTGCTCTAAACAAAACTTCCCCTTACAGAAGACTCCTTCGTCCAATGACTCATTACCGATAGTCATGATCAAGAGCTACGCCTAACCCTAAGTCCAGGTTGGACGTCTAGATGGAGTATTTGGCTGCCAGAGCCAATTCGCCTCTAAATAGAACATGAAAGGTCCTTGGACTACAAGGAGTAACATTATGCTCCTTTAGTCTATTATTAGGCTAACTTAGATTTGACCAGGGATGCAAACTGCTGAGGGCCCAAAAAGGTTACTTTTTTTTTGCATTGAAACATGGAGGTTGGAAATGGAGGTTTTAACTAATTAAACGACAAAGAATATGATCTACATGATCAGTCTCTGTGTGTAAAATAAAAAGTGGTTAATGTGAACCTAACTCAGAGCTAAAAATGTAAAGGAAGCAATCCAATATTATTTGTTGCCTAGACTTTACTGCAAATGACACTCAAGTCTTGAGAAAAAAACAATACACTAATATTGCAGTTAGCCATGACAGCCTTCATAATAGAACGCTTGAGACCACACACATAAATATTGCACTTGGGGGGAAAAAACATCTTAAAGTAGAAATAGAATGAAACAAACTGGCATTCTATATTTGCTCTATTATAGTGGCCACTATAGACACAAATCAAATCAAATCAAAGGCTACACGTGTGCAAAAATATAATCCCCCTCCCACACACACATTACTGTCAAGTTCAACACAACAAAATCAATATCTTTAGGCTACAATTCACATTACTACATTGGACACTTTCTGTCTGTGGACATCTGTTCTACAATGTGCCAGCAAAAGTGGGAAAGTGTGTGGTGTTCCTTTCACCTCTGTAGTGGTATTCAGCTTAAACCAGGCCCAGCTCCAACTACACGCCAGGCCCAGCTCCAACTACACTTAATCCCTGAATCCACTTGTTTCACAACCAACGACTAATTTTCACCTAATTCTCTCATTCTGAAAATTAATCACATACTGTAAAGGGAAAACATTAGCTAACAGATAGTGGTTCGTTCCTTTGCTAGTTAACGTTGCACACAGATTGCCAGGGTCCAGTAAGCAACTAACGCGTTATAACTTGAGGAACGGCAAGGAGTCGTATACCAGTTCACACTATAGCGAATTGGTTAGGTTACTAATGTTAGTTAATCTGATGTTGTAAAGTTAGCTAGCTAACGTTAGTTGTCCGACTTTTGGCAAGTAAATTTACACACCATAAACTAAATTATTTGATCAGATAAATTGGATAATGTTGCTCAACATTTTTATGGCTAGCTAATGGAGAATTCGATCCAGCTAGCAAGATACAACGCTAATAGTTGTTCCACCACACTTTCTCCCTCACCTCAAACTTTCCAAAATGCCAGTAGTTTTTCAGTTACAGCTCATGAAGTATGCTTCATCACCTTCTCCGTGGTCAAGCTTAACGTTACCGCTTCGTTATCGTTCAGGGTACGAGCTGCTGTAACTGGCAAACTGCCTTGACAGAAGAGCGCGCGCGGATGCTGTCTCTTCTCTCTTCAGCCGCGTGCTGCGCTGCATTCTGTTGTTATGTGAACGATTGGCTGAGCCTTGGATACAGCCAGATTTGCTACAAACGCGCATCACTAGTGCACTTACAGCCAGTAGTGATCCAACCCCCCCCCCAAAAAACTTTTCTCATCGGATCTACACGAATACCGTAAGTCACCTATTTTGGATTCAAAACGGTGAATATCGCCGAAATGTGACTAGTTTGCATCCCTGGATTTGACAGGTCGCTGCGCAGGGGTGATGGGGGAACCAACCTTAGCCTAGATTTGAGCTCTGACCTAACTAGTTAGCTAAACAGCAAGCTACAATCTTGTTAATGCAAAGAAAGCTACAATCTTGTTAATGCAAAGAAAGCTACAATCTAGCTAACTAGAAAAGCATAACATCACCACTTAGCTAGCTAGGTAATCTAACCCAATATTTGTTTTTGTTGTTTACCATATTCGGCTATGAATTTAGCTAGCTATAGCTTGCCCGGCGCTAACAAAATCCAGGAAGGCTAACTAGACAAATATAATGTATAAAGCCAGCTAGCTACAAACATATTGTAGATTACATTTGAAATATATGTTTACGTTGTAGCTGCATTTGCAAGTAAGCAAACAATAACAAATAATACTCACTCCCGACTCCACTCGCCATTTTTTTCTTTGTCGACGGGGCCTCGCCACTAAACTTCCGCCGGAATCATTTCAATGTAGTACAGGCGCTGACGATGACATATCAAGAAATCACATACCCTCTCCTTAATACAGGGGGATTAGCTCAAATGGTAGAGCGCTCGCTTAGCATGCGAGAGGTAGCGGGATCGATGCCCGCATCCTCCATTCTTTGAATTGCATGTGATATGTGTGTTATGTTAGAAATGGATGTTGCTGCAGTTCTATTTTTGTAACTTTTGCAGTGTTGGAAAAAGTACTCAATTGTCAAACTTGAGTAAAAGGAAAGATACCCGAATAGAAAGTGACTCAAGTAAAATACTACTTGAGTAAAAGTCTAAAAGTATTTGGTTTGAAATATACTTAACTATTAAAAGTACATGGAATTGCTAAAATGTACTTAAGTATCAAAAGTCAAAGTATACACTACTTTACACCACTGGACTTTTGTGACCTTTTTCGCCAATCATGTCCAAATCATCCTAAAGTACAGTATGTAAAATGTTTTTAGGTATGATGTAGTTTGTTGATTAAGACGACATGGAAGCATGTCAAATGTATGATAAGAAAAACAGCCTTTGTGTCGGGTTATGAGTAAAGTAGGACATTTATCATAGGAGTAACGAGAGTATCCTACGGATGTGTCCTACTCCGGGGCATGGTCACGTTAAGCCCTGCCTCGCCGTGTATCTACAATGTGACTGCTGAAAGGATACTTGGTTTATCCATACAGCTGCGATCTAGCTATTTTTTTGTGTGCTAAATTTGATCTCTCATCAAAATGACGACAAGCGAAATACGGTGGCTGATAAGGAAAACACAACAACAATGTTATGGTGGCTCATTAGGAAAATGACACGCATTTTAAAATTCATGACACTGAAACAAAAGGGGTAAACAGCAAGTACGCCTACACATGTTTTTATATTTCGATATGATATCGATATCAAATTTTAAAAAGTATGAAACTGATATCAATATGGACTTTCCATATTGGTGGCCAACATTACTCATGAATCATGATCAGATCAGCTCACCTATAGGAATAATCACAGCAATGAGCTCCCGAGTGGCACAGTAGTCTAAGGCACTGCATTTCAGTGCAAGTGGCATCACTGCGGCCCTTGGTTTGAATCCAAGCTGTGTCACATCTGGCTGTGATTGGGAGTCCCATAGGGCGGCGCACAATTGGCCCAGCAAATTAATTACTTAAAAATCATACAATGTGATTTTCTGGATTTTTGTTTTAGATTCCGTCTCTCACAGTTGAAGTGTACCTATGATAAAAATTACAGACCTCTACATGCATTGTAAGTAGGAAAACCTGCAATATCGGCAGTGTATCAAATACTTGTTCTCCCCACTGTATAACGTGATTTGACGTCATTTTATCTGTGGCCAATGACATTGAGCCTTCTTGGAAGGGCACTTCTAATGTAAATCTATGGCAGGACCTAAAGGGCTTGAATTCTTTATGTCTACCTTTACTAAGGACTGGTGATGTAGTTTCTCCAAGAGTGACAGAACACTAAGCCAATCACGGTGCAATGCTCCGATTTTCTGCTGACTTGTCCCACCACCACAGAAAGCACTGAGCTAGGCTTAAACACCTGCATTTTGGAGCTGCCTAACTCAAGAAAACAAAAAAGAGACCATGTTTGTCTTTTTTAACTCAATGATATATATATATATTTTTTACATGGTTAGCAAACAGGTATGTGACTTGTTTTAATGCCAAAATACATGCAAAACAGGCAAGCCTCCCCACCAAAAAATATTTAAATATATTTTTTTTGGTTAAAAATGTAGGGCCATTGCCCTTATCCAACCCTAACCGTTTTTAAACTTCAATGGGGTGACTTCAGATTCTGTCACATTTTTACCTATAGGTACTGTACATGGTTTCCTGCTGATCTTGCTCTGCTGAAGTGCAATAGCAGACTCTAGTGGTTAGATGCTATCATGGCATTCTGATATAATATGACTTGGTGCCATCAGTAGCAATTATTTGATTGGTTCTTATGACTCCAGTTAGTCACTCCTATGAATATGACAGCTTAAAGCAAGTGTTATAATGCATCATAAGTGTATCAAAAGGCATTTCAAATGCAGTTATGAAGCATGATGTGTGTGTGTGCCTCGTAGAAAGTGTCAGCACATCTGTTCTCAGCTAATCTTTATTAAAAAGTTAAATTAACTCAGTAAAAGTTCACAGTTTGGATTGTTTTATCTATATTAACAGATATCATTTTCAGGACTCATTCAATCTTATCATAGCAAAGTGACGTGAGCTCATGGCAGCCATAAAAGGAGAACAACACATTTATGCACTAAGGGATGGTTTCCCAGGCCAAGATTTAAGCCAAATCCTGGACAAACAATAATTATCAATGGAACATGGTCATTGAAAGTGCATTATAGTCCAGGACTAGGCTTAATACCAGGCCTACGAATGTTAAACGTAATGCCCTTTGCTACCACACACACATACACTGCATACCTTATATTGTAACATTGGCCTCATTCCAGGCTGATTACATTGCAGTCATTGCATTGCATCAACTACTGTTCAACTACTGTACTAGCATCAGGCACAGGGTCGCTACAGTATATGAAATTCATATCCAGGCGTTGTGAGATCTGGCAGGTGTCTAGAATGTAGTAGGCCTGGAGCGAGTCCAATGTTTGTGACAGTTGATAAACATAACAACATGAATTAAATCTGGTCAGATCAGAAACACTCATAGCATACATAACAGACAGTGTATATAACACTGAACAGCCCTGATATCCCACATTTCACTCTAATCTGGTACAGGGGGCTCTGATTGTCTGATTAACAACATAATGTCAGAGTAGTGTTACCAAGCCCCTGCTATACACATTGGGAGACCCTGCTGGTGCAGCTTCTCTACACTGGGGGCTGTTCCAGAAAGTTGGATCAATGATTTAGCCGGCTTACTGTTCAAAATGGTAATCAACCAGTGAATAAAGAGTTATATGTGGCTGTTTATCAAATGTAGCTACCCCACTGGTCCAAGGCACTGGTATAATCTTCATAGAGACAGCTTTCAGAGAATAATGATAACCTTTCCAGTGATTCCAATTGACACTTGTAGCGTAATGTTTGGTGGTTCCCCATAGGTACTCTCCATTGATGTTAGCGTAGTGACATGAACCATACCAACATGCCCCATAGTAAGTAGCTGCACAGTTGTCAGACCAAGTGTCCTGGTCTTTGTCGAAGGTGCTGAACATCAACCCGCTATGAAGGCCAGTGAGTCACCTTGGAAACAGAAAAAATGGTCTATTGAGAGTGTTTGCATTTTCTAAAAATTCTACAATAGTGACCCAATTTACCATAGCTAAACCATTTAATTACCTCACTATAGACCTACCTATCTAAAACAGCCACTATTACTACTGCAATGTACAGTTACTACTACTACTTCTGGGCTGCTTACTACTACTACTACTACTTCTAGGCTGCTTACTACTACGACTACTACTGGGCTGCTTACTACTACCGCTATTTCATTTTTTATTTATTTTACCTTTGTTTAACCAGGCAAGTCAGTTAATTTTCAATGACAGCCTGGGAACAGTGGGTTAACTACCTTGTCTGCTCGGGGTTTTGAACTCGCAACCTTCTGGTTACTAGTCCAACGCTCTAACCACTAGGCTACCCTGCCGCCCCACTACTACTACTAATACTACTACTATACCTACTACTACCACTACTTACTACTACTACTACTTCTGGGATGCTTACTACAACTACTACTACTACTTCTGGGATGCTTACTACTTCTGGGATGCTTACTACTACTACAACTACTACTACTACTTCTGGGATGCTTACTACTACTACTACTACTACTACTTCTGGGATGCTTACTACTACTACCACTACGACTACTACTACTACTACTACTACTACCACTACTACTACTACTACTTCCTCTTCAAGGAATACCTAGGATAGGATAAAGCAATCCTTCTCACCCCCCCCCCTTAAATGATTTAGATGCACTATTGTAAAGTGGCTGTTCCACTGATGTCAGAAGGTGAATTCACCAATTTGTAAGTCGCTCTGGATAAGAGCGTCTGCTAAATGACTTAAATGTAATGTAAATGTACTACTACCACTACGACTACTACTATTACTACTACCACTACTACTACTACTACTACTATTACTACCACTACTACCACTACGACTACTACTACTACTACTACTACTACTACTACTACTACTACTGCTACTACTACTTCTGGGATGCTTACTACTACTACCACTACTACTACTGCTACTACAACTACTACTACTACTACTACTACTACCACTACGACTACTACTACTACTACTACTACCACTAAGACTACTACTACTACTACTACTACCACTACGACTACTACTACTACTACTACTTCTGGGATGCTTACTACTACTACCACTACGACTACTACTACTACTACTACTACTACTACTACTACTATTACTACCACTACTACCACTACGACTACTACTACTACTACTACTACTACTACTACTACTACTACTACTACTTCTGGGATGCTTACTACTACTACCACTACTACTACTGCTACTACAACTACTACTACTACTACTACTACCACTACGACTACTACTACTACTACTACTACTACCACTACGACTACTACTACTACTACCACTACGACTACTACTACTACTACCACTACGACTACTACTACTACTACTACCACTACTACTACTACTACTACCACTACTACTACTACTACTACTATTACTACTACTACTACCACTACGACTACTACTACTACTACTACTACTACTACTACTCTGGGATGCTAACTACTACTACTACTACTACTACTACTACTACTTCTACTACTACTTCTCGGATGCTTACTACTACTACCACTACGACTACTACTACTACTACTACTACTTCTGGGCTGCTTACTACTACTACTACTACTACCACCACTACTACTACCACTACGACTACTACTACTACTACTACTTCTGGGCTGCTTACTACTACTACTACCACTACTACCACTACGACTACTACTACTACCACTACGACTACTACTACTACTACTACTATTACTACTACCACTACTACTACTACTACTACTACTACTACTACTACTACTACTTCTGGGATGCTTACTACTACTACTACTACTACTACTACTACTACTACTTCTGGGCTGCTTACTACTACTACTACTACTACCACTACTACTACTACCACTACGACGACTACTACTACTACTACTACTACTACTATTACTACTTCTGGGATGCTTACTACTACTACTACCACTACGACTACGACTACTACTACATTTACATTTACATTTAAGTCATTTAGCAGACGCTCTTATCCAGAGCGACTTACAAATTGGTGAATTCACCTTCTGACATCCAGTGGAACAGCCACTTTACAATAGTGCATCTACTACCACTACAACTACTACTACTACTACTACTTCTGGGCTGCTTACTACTACTACTACTACCACTACTAATACTACCACTACGACTACTACTACTACTACTACTACTACTACTTCTGGGCTGCTTACTACTACTACTACCACTACGACTACTACTACTACTACTACCACTACGACTACTACTACTACTACCACTACGACTACTACTACTACTACTACTACTACTACTTCTGGGATGCTTACTACTACTACTACTACCACTACGACTACTACTACTACTACTACTACTACTACTTCTGGGATGCTTACTACTACCACTACTACTACTACTACTACTACTACTACTACTACTACTACCACTTCTGGGCTGCTTACTACTACTACTACCACTATGACTACTACTACTACTACTTCTGGGATGCTTACTACTACTACTACTACCACTACGACTACTACTACGACGACGACGACAACAACAACAACTACTACTACTACTACTTCTGGGATGCTTACTACTTCTACTACTACCACTACGACTACTACTACTACTACTACTACTACTACTACTACTTCTGGGATCCTTACTACTACTACTACTACTTCTGGGCCGCTTACTACTACTACTACTACTACTACTACTACTACTACTACTACTTCTGGGCTGCTTACTACTACTACTACCACTATGACTACTACTACTACTACTTCTGGGATGCTTACTACTACTACTACTACCACTACGACTACTACTACGACGACGACGACGACGACAACAACAACAACAACTACTACTACTACTACTTCTGGGATGCTTACTACTTCTACTACTACCACTACGACTACTACTACTACTACTACTACTACTACTACTACTTCTGGGATGCTTACTACTACTACTACTACTTCTGGGCCGCTTACTACTACTACTACTATTACTACTACTATTACTTCTGGGATGCTTACTACTACTACTACTACTACCACTACTACTACTTCTACTACTACTTCTGGGATGCTTACTACTACTACTACTACTACTACTACTTCTGGGCTGCTTGCTACTACTACTACTACCACTAATACTACTACTACTACTACTACTACTACTACTGCTACTACTTCTGGGCTGCTTACTACTACTACTACTACTACTACTACTACTATACTACTACTACTACTACTACTACTACTATACTACTACTTCTGGGCTGCTTACTACTACTACTACTACTACTACTACTACTACTTCTGGGCTGCTTACTACTACTACTACGACTACTACTACTTCTGGGCTGCTTACTACTACTACTACTACTACTACTACTACTACTACTACTACTACTTCTGGGCTGCTTACTACTACCACTAATACTACTACTACTACTACTACTACTACTACTACTATACTACTACTACTACTACTACTACTACTTCTGGGCTGCTTACTACTACTACTACTACTATACTACTACTACTACTACTACTACTACTACTACTACTACTACTACTACTACTACTACTATACTACTACTACTACTACTACTATACTACTACTACTACTACTACTACTACTACTACTACTACTACTACTACTAGGCTACAGTTACAACATGCACCACTACTGCCGTCACTACAGTTGTCCCACTACAGGCCCACCACTAGTTCCAACTCAGTCACTACTACTATTACATTCTCCTACATTTTCCAACACAGTCACTACTACTATTACATTCTCCTACATTTTCCAACACTGGCCTCTAACAATTTAAACTTCCATACATTTCCAATTGCTTACAAAATACTTATAGGAAATTTCACCACTTTTCAACCTCATATTCATCATTTCCAGCACCACCCCAACACCAACATACATTTTTAAAAGGGCGGATGCACACCAGATGATGTCCAAAGTGTTTCTGGATGATCATCTGGTTAATATCATGTGATTTTTAACCAACTCTGAGCAGGCAAAGGTTAGTGAAGTAACATGTACCTGCTCATAGTTGGTGAAAATCACATGATACACACCAGATGATGTTAAAACTTTTTCCAATGACATAATCGAAAACATAGCCTATTTTCCTCTATCCTTTTGACGACAACACATAGTAAAGTGCTGTTTTCACACTTTGATGTTGGGGTGGTGCTGGAGATGATGCATGTGAAGTTGACAAGTTGACAATTTAAGGATGAGTGAGAACTGAAGTAAGCACACATATTTTTTCAGGAAAATCACCCTTTAAAGTGCTCTGCTGTTTATAGGACAAAAACACAGCATTTGTTCTCAGACAGCTGTGAAGCCAGAGCACATTGTGTGAATGACTTGTGTTCCTCTTTGAAAATGGTATCACCGACAAGGCAAAAACAACAAATGTTGTCTCTCACTCACCTGCTCCTCCGTTGGTGAATCCAGTGACATGTAGCTTGTATCCGTCTGCCTCAGAGTCCAAAAAGAAGGAAGAGTACATGGCAAAGACACGGTTTCCTTCAAAGCCCTCCATGTCTACCCTCAGCTCATACTTCCTCCTCTTAGTGAGAAGGATGTCCTCCAGTCCTGAAGAGACAATGCTAGATCAAATTGCAGGTTACAGTATACAAAGTTATCATTTGTATATTCTACTTGTTTCATCTTATTTTGGGGGATTCTTTTCTTATTTTTTTGCTAAAGTAAATTCTCACCTCGCCAGTATTCTCCCTCTGGGTTTCCAAAACCAACTTTTTACTGGTTCCAGGGTCTGTAGAAGTTCAGAGATCCATCTATCCTCCTCTGGATTACCTGAGAGAGAGTGAGATAGATAGATAGACAGACAGACAGACAGACAGAGATGTTTAGCAACTATTCACATGGTCTGTAAGAAATGTTAATAAGAGCCCAACATAGTACTATGATACTCACAGTCCACTTGCCTCCATCCGTGTTCATGTCACAGTACACTTAAACAGGTGTCAAAAAGGGGTAGATGGGGTAGACGCCACTTGCTTGCGGGATGTTGTAGACTACATTCATTAGTCTGCATCCAGGTTGATATCACATCGAGGGGCAGAGTGGACTGCTACAACAGCCAGAAGTAACACTGCCAACATGTGAGCCTTAGAGAGAGAGGAGAAAGAGAGAGAGAGGGGGAGAGAGAGAGGATAAATAGAGAGAGGGGGAGAGAGAGAGGATAAATAGAGAGAGAGGGGGAGAGAGAGGAGAAAGAGAGAGGGGGAGAGAGGAGAGAGAGGGGGAGAGAGAGGAGAAAGAGAGGGGGGAGAGAGGAGAAAGAGAGAGAGAGGGGAAGAGAGAGAGAGGGGGAGAGAGAAGAGAGAGAGGGGGAGAGAGAGGGGGAGAGAGAGGGGAGAGAGGAGAAAGAGAGAGAGAGGGGGAGAGAGAGAAAGAGAGAGGAGGAGAGAGAGAGGATAAATAGAGAGAGAGGGGGAGAGAGAGGAGAAAGAGAGAGGAGAAAGAGAGAGGGGGAGAGAGAGGAGAAAGAGAGAGAGAGGCGGAGAGAGAGAGAGAGGGGGGGGAGAGAGAGGAGAAAGAGAGAGAGAGGGGGAGAGAGGAGAAAGAGAGAGCGAGGGGAGAGAGAGAGGGGGAGAGAGAGGATAAATAGAGAGAGAGGGGAGAGAGAGGAGAAAGAGAGAGAGAGGGATTGAGAGAGGATAAATAGAGAGAAGGGGAGAGAGAGGAGAAAGAGAGAAAGAGAGAGAGAGGGGGAGAGAGAGGAGAAAGAGAGAGCCAGGGGGAGAGAGAGGATAAATAGAGAGAGAGGGGGAGAGAGAGGAGAAATAGAGAAAGAGAGAGAGAGGGGGAGAGAGAGGAGAAATAGAGAGAGGGGGAGAGAGAGGAGAAAGAGAGAGAGAGAGAGGGGGAGCGAGAGGAGAAAGAGAGAGAGAGAGAGAGGGGGAGAGAGAGGAGAAATAGAGAAAGAGAGAGAGAGGGGGAGAGAGAGGAGAAATAGAGAGAGAGGGGGAGAGAGAGGAGAAAGAGAGAAAGAGAGAGAGAGGGGGAGAGAGAGGAGAAAGAGAGAGAGAGAGGGGGAGAGAGGAGAAATAGAGAAAGTAAGAGAGAGCGACACAGAGAGTGAAAGGTTTCAAACAAAACCACACAAAACCACACAAAACCACACATAACATCTTCAAGAAAATGCAATTATTTGATTTAAGTCAGTCTCACCATCAGTATAGTTCAAAGATTTTCAGCCTCAAGTTCAAACCTTAAAAAGAAATATTGAATACGATAGAGGTTAGAGAAAACAGTTAGTTGAATTCTAGCGACTGAATTTTTAAATATTCAGTCCAACCCTAAAGTGTCCCTGTCCTTCCCAGCTGACTGACAAGCATCAGTGTCCACTGTTTCTGTTCTAGCACTCTCTGAGCTTTAGGAAGACTTTTATACAGCCATATATGAATATGAATTTACATATTAACATAAACGTGATGGAGAGGCGGAACCCAACACTAGAGGATTCAAACAGGTCACATGACTTTACACAGGTTGCACATATCACAGTGTAACAGCAATCCAGTTCCAAATTGTATCTTTCTGTGAGGAAATGTTGTTGGTGACCGAAAGGTCAGAAGAAGAATACTTTTATGGTCGATTGTCATTTTCAGATCATGAACATTCATCTTTTATTGCCACCAACAGGTCACTGACTACTGGCTTACAGATAGACGGTTGAATGTTGGTGGTAGCCTCGCAAAGCCACCTGATCCTGCAAGCTTACATTAAACCCTTTTACACAGCGTGAATCAGTCTGGTATTTATGAGTCTATGTTGGTGGTACCACTTCAATGCTTTTAGCCCAAACTGTTTTCAGTAGCTACTCGTTAATTCCCTTTCTGATTTTAATGCTGTGAACCCTATATATTTGATGTAGTTATTTATAGGGGAACAATGCACATGAATCAACATCAATATTACAATAATGCAACATTCATGTAAATGTGCAGGGGCTAGCCAAAAGATCATTTGCACCCGTAGTCCCTTGGCAGGTAAGGGCCTTTACACAGCCACTATACAAATGCTCACTAAAACAATACAAAATACGTTACATCCAATAATATATAATTCTAACAACAACAACTTATTCGTAATAAAAAAAACACTATCTTCAACTGTCGCCTTACACATGAGGAACCACAGATAAATAGTGTACAGTTTTGAATAGATTTGAGCCATGTTTTCAATTTAAAAGTACCATAAGCAGTGCAGCTTCTCAAGTCCAAGGGAGTTACTTACGCCTCTTGCAAAGGTACGCTACACCCTGCTACAACAACTCCCCGTGGAGTGAAAGAGGTATGGGACTGTAGGTGCGGGTAAGGATGACAAAGGCAGAGAATATACCGTTTACTGGGAATTTATTTATTCCTTCATACGGTAATATGGGGAAAAGGGGCTGGATGGAACCAAAGCAAAGAAAGTAAATGTCAAAGCCCCCCCCCCCTCCTATCTTACCTGCCTACCCACTACTTACCTAACTTAGCACCACCTGGTGCGCTAACCAAAACACAGGGGGTGGTCCGCCCAGGTCTTACCTAGTGTGCATAGGCAGTAAATACTATGGGTTATGTATGCCCATTGCATTCCAGTATATTGTAGCTCTAACAAAGGCCAATTGACCAAATTTACTGCGTCGAAAAGGGACAACGCAATCCCCTCTAGTTACTGTCCTTGTTATCCTGGAGGTTCTTTCCTTGATCATCATATGCATTTATAGTCGCTCTTGCTTGTGACGAGCATGTGAGGCAATATCTCAGATGTGAAAAGATCAGAGCATGCATATATAGTCTGGCGGTCTCCAGAGGAAGGTAATCTGAAGTTGGATAATCCAAACTTGACCGTGTTAACCACCTTCTTCACATGTTTCTTAAATGTGAAGAATGACGTCGAGATACCTGAAGTTAGACAACTTTCAGATTTTCCCATTAACAAGAACAGCTCGTTGGGAAGAATCAATGGATTTCTTAGAGAAGTACATACAAACAGTCTTGTCGATATTTAAATGCAGGCAAGAATCAGTTATTCTTTTAAAAGCGTCTACCATAGCTTCAGTTAACTTTTCTATTTTTTGAGTGTACAAACTGGACTGTATCGTCTGCATACATATGCATGTTAACTTGTGGGCAAGCAAGTTGGAGATAATTTATATAGATGGTAAACAGAAGGGGCCCTAATATTGACCCTTGTGGGACCCCAATGTTATTGTAAAGAGAGTCTGATTGAGTGTCCCCCAGACGAACCCTTTGACTTCTGTTTGTCAGATAGGAATACATCCAACTAACAACTTCAGTGGACACATTAAGGGAGGATAGTTTGGATAGGAGGACCTTATGATTCACAGTATCAAATGCCTTTTTAAGATCCAACAAGACTGCACCGACTTCACCACCTATGTCCAGTTTTAGATGTATTGCACTCCAGAAAATAACATTTGGCTGTTTCAGTAGAATGGTTAGTTCTGAATCCAAATTGCATGTAATGTATGGAGTTTTCTTGATTCAGGTGATCAGTCAGATGATCAGCCACACATCTTTCAGCTACTTTTGATAGCACTGGAAGAATGCTTATTGGTCAGTTATTTTCCACCAGTGTCGGGTCACCGGATTTTAAAACGGGCATCACTGCAGCAGACTTCCAAGCATTGGGGAAGAACCCATATTTGATGGACAGATCAACTAGATGTACAATAGGGGAAATCAGACAATATTTGTGTTTCTTCAGGAATACAGTGTCTAAACCAAATACATACAGTTGAAGTCGGAAGTTTAAATACACTTAGGTTGGAGTCATTAAAACTTGTTTGTCAACTACTCCACAAATGTCTTGTTAACAAACTATAGTCTTGGCAAGTCGGTTTTGTGCATGACACAAGTCGTTTTTCCAACAATTGTTTACAGACAGATTATTTCACTTACAGTTCACTGTATCACAATTCCAGTGGGTCAGAAGTTTACATACACTAAGTTGACTGTGCCTTTAAACAGCTTGGAAAATTCCAGAAAATAATGTCATGGCTTTAGAAGCTTCTGATTTACATCATTTGAGTCAATTGGAGGTGTACCTTTGGATTTATTTCAAGGCCTACCTTCAAACTCAGTGCCTCTTTGCTATACATCATGGGAAAATCTAAATAAATTAGCCAAGACCTCAGAAAAATATTGTAGACCTCCACAAGTCTGTTTCATCCTTGGGAGCAGTTTCCAAATGCCTGAAGGTACCACGTTCATCTGTACAAACAATAGTAAGCAAGTATAAACACCATGGGACCACGCAGCCGTCATACCGCTAAAGAAAGAGACGCGTTCTGTCTCCTAGTGATGAACATACTTTGGTGCGAAAAGTGCAAATCAATCCCAGAACAACAGCAAAGGACCGTGTGAAGATGCTGGAGGAAACAGGTACAAAAGTATCTATATCCACAGTAAAATTAGTTCCTGACCTCAATCCTATATACATTTGTGGGCAGAACTGAAAAATCATGTGCGAGCAAGGAGGCCTACAAACCTGACTCAGTTACACCAGCTCTGTCAGGAGGAATGGACCAAAATTCACCCAACTTATTGTTGGAAGCTTGTGGAAGGCTAGCCGAAACATTTGACCCAAGTTAAACAATCTAAAGGCAATGCTACTAAGTGTATGTAAACTTCTGACCCACTGGGAATGTGATGAAAGAAATAAAAGCTGAAAAAAATAATTTACTCAACTATTATTCTGACATTTCACATTATTAAAATAAAGTGGTGATCCTAACTGACCTAAGACAGGGAATTTTTACTATGATTAAATGTCAGGAATTGTGAAAAACTGAGTTTAAATGTATTTGGCTAAGGTGTATGTAAACTTCTGACTTCAACTATATTTTGTTCTAGAGATCCTGAAGAAACTAATAATAATGTGCACTGCTGATGCTGAGGAAATTCAGGAATTTCAGGAATTCTGAGTTTAATATTATCCATGGGAGTGAGAACTGTGGTCTTGGTTGAAAATCTTTGAGCCAGTTCCCTGACAGAGTCAACAAAACAATTGTTGAAGGTGGTGGATATGAAAATTTAGTATTGAATTAGGATCCCATGAACCTTTTAATTCAGGATGTTTTTTGGACTTTTCAGCTCCTCTCCCTTTTAGTTTGTTGAGATTTTCCCAAATCACTTTGCCATTTCCTTTTGCTTCATTGATCACTCTGAGGAAAAACTCTGCTTTTGTTATATTCCTTACCACCTCATTTTTCAGTGATGTAAATAACTCAGCAAAAAAGAAACGTCCTCCTATTGTCAACTGCGTTTATTTTCAACAAACTTAGCATGTGTAAATATTTGTATGAACATAACAAGATTCAACAACTGAGACATAAACTGAACAAGTTCCATAGACGTGACTAAGGTAAATGGAATGATGTGTCCCTGAACAAAGGGGGGGTGGGGTCAAAATCAAAAGTAACAGCCAGTGTCTGGTGTGGCCACCAGCTGCATTAAGTACTGCAGTGCATCTCCTCCTCATGGACTGCACCAGATTTGCCAGTTCTTGCTGTGAGATGTTATCCCGCTCTTCCACCAAGGCACCTTCAAGTTCACAGATATTTCTGGGGGGAATGGCCCTAGCCCTCACCCTCTGATCCAACAGGTCCCAGACATGTTCAATGGGATTGAGATCCGGGCTCTTCGCTGGCCATGGCAGAACACTGACATTCCTGACTTGTAGGAAATCACGCACAGAACGAGCAGTATGGCTGGTGACATTGTCATGCTGGAAGGTTATGTCAGGATGAGCCTGCAGGAAGGGTACCAATATGAGGGAGGAGGATGACTTCCCTGTAACGCATAGCGTTGAGATTGACTACAATAACAACAAGCTCAATCCGATGATGCTGTGACACACCGCCCCAGACCATGACAGACCCTCCACCTCCAAATCGATCCCACTCCAGAGTACAGGCCTCGGTGTAACGCTCATTCCTTTGATGATAAACATGAATCTGACCATCACCCCTGGTGAAACAAAACTGCAACTTATCAGTTTTGAGCACTTTTCGCCAGTCCTGTCTGGTCCAGCGACGCTGGGATGGTGCCCATAGGCGACGTTGTTGCCGGTGATGTCTGGTGAGGACCTGCCTTACAACAGGCCTACAAGCCCTCAGTCCAGCCTCTCTCAGCCTATTGCAGACAGTCTGAGCACTGATGGAGGGATTGTGCATTCCTGGTGTAACTCGGGAAGTTGTTGTTGCCATCCTATACCTGTCTCGCAGGTGTGATGTTCGGATGTACCGATCCCGTGCAAGTGTTGTTACACATGGTCTGCCACTGCGAGGATGATCAGCTGTCCATCCTGTCTCCCTGTAGCGCTGTCTTAGGCGTCTCACAGTACACATCTGCAGTCCTCATGCCTCCTTGCAGCATGCCTAAGGCACGTTCAATAGCGAAATATGGGTGACACTTGGAGGGGGTGTAGACAAGAACAAGGACAGGTGAAACAGACCAGGGTGTGGCAGTACCCCCACCCCCCCAGGGGCGCCACCTGGCATCCTACCAGGGCGCATACCTGGTTGACCTGGGTGCCGACGGTGGAAGTCGGCAATGAGGGCTGGGTCCAGGTAGTCTCTAGCGGGGACCCAGCACCTCTCCTCCGGGCCATAACCCTCCCAGTCAACCAAGTACTTGAAACCCCTGCCCCGCGGTCAAACATTCAGCAGCCGTCTCACCGTGTATTCTTGATTGTTATGTCGTTAAGGCTCGGTAGTCAATGCACGGACACAGGGTCTTGTCCTTCTTTTCCACAACAAAAAACCCCGTGCCGGCAGGGGATGCAGAAGGATGGATGCCACCAGCAGCCAGAGAGTCCTCAATATACTCCTCCACAGCCTTGGAATATAGCTGACCATGAGGCGGTGTGATGCCTGGGAGAAGGTCAATGGCACAATTGTAGAGATGATGCGGGGGAAGAGAAGTAGCCTGTGCCTTGCTGAAGACCTCCAGGAGGTCGTGGTACTCTGCGGCGATGGAAGAGAAATCCGAGGCTTGACTTAAGCCCTGAGGAGGCCGTCTCGAGGAAGGCTGCGCTGCTTTGAGGCAATGGGAATGGCAGAACGGACTCCAACCCAGGATGGAACTCGTGGTCCAGTCAATAACGGGGTTGTGTTTTTGGAGCCAAGTAAATCCCAAAACAGGAACATGGGGGGACTCAATGAGGAGAAGCTGTATAGCCTCACTGTGATTTCCTGAAACCCGCAGATGAACAGGAACAGTGCTTTGGGTAACTCTACCAATGGAGTGGCCGTCCAGTGCTCTAGCATCCATGGGAACAGAGAGGAGTTGAGTGGGGATACCTAATTCAGAAACTGGGGTAGCTTCCATGAAATTCTCATCCGCCCCAGAGTCAATGAGCACCCGGAGAGACTTAAAACGGGTACATCCTCAGTGTTCACATTAAACTTTCTTTATTTTTACTATTTTCTACATTGTATAATAGAATGATAGTAAAGACATCAAAACTATGAAATAACACATATGGAATCATGTTGTAACCAAAAAAGTGTTAAGCACTTCTTCAAATAGCCACCCTTTGCCTTGATGACAAAACCATCAAGCGCTATGATGAAACTGACTCTCATGAGGACCGCCACAGGAATGGAAGAGTTACCTATGCTAAGGATAAGTTCATTAGAGTTACCAGCCTCAGAAATTGCAGCCGAAATAAATGATTCACCGAGTTCAATTAACACATCTCAACATCAACCGTTCAGAGGAGACTGTGTGAATCAGGCCTTCATGATCGAATTTCTGCAAAGAAACCACTATTGAAGGACACCAATAAGAAGAGACTTGCTTGGGCCAGGAAACACGAGCAATGGACATTAGACCGTCAGAAATGTGTCCTTTGGTCTGGAGTCCAAATTGGAGATTTTTGGTTAAACGGATTAACTCCGCATGTATATTTCCCACCTTAAAGCATGGAGGAGGAGTTGTTATGGTGTGGGGGTGCTTTGCTGGTGACACTGTCTGTGATTTATTTAGAATTCAAGGCACACTTAACCAGCATGGCTACCACAGCATTCTGCAGCGATACGCCATCCCATCTGGTTTGCACTTAGTCCCACTATCATTTGTTTTTCTACAGGACAATGACCCAACACACATCCAGGCTGTGTGGGCTATTTTATCAAGAAGCAGAGTGATGGGGTGCTGCATCAGATGACCTGGCCTCCACAATCCCCCGACCTCAATCATATTGAGATGGGGCCGCCAGGGTGCAGTTGCCTCGAATGAAACGGCGGTAGAAATTGGCAAACCCCAGGAAACGCTGTAGCTGCACCCTCGACTAGGTTGGGACCAATCCACAACTGCTTTCACCTTTTCTTGGTCCCTCTGGACATTTCCGTCAGTGATGACATATCCCAGAAAGGAGAGAGTAGAACGATGTAACTTGCATTTCTCTGCTTTCAGAAATAACTGGAAATCCATGAGGCGCTGAAGGACTTGTCGAACATGGAGGACGTGTTCTTGGCAGAACGGGGAAAAAACAGGATGTCGTCGAGGTAGACAAACATGAAACAATTTAACATGTGCCGGAGCACATCATTTACCAGGACCTGGAAGACCGCGGGGGTGTTGGTGAGTCCAAACGGCATGACCAAGTACTCATAATGTCCACTGGCAGTGTTGAAGGCTGTCTTCCACTTATTCCCTTTGCGAATCCAAACCAGGTGGTAAGCATCCAGAAGATCCAGTTTGGAGAAGATGGTGGCCCCCGGAGAGGTTCAAAAGCCATAGGAGAGGAGTGGTAGGGGGTAACAATTATAGATTGTTATGTCGTTAAGGCTCGGTAGTCAATGCACGGACACAGGATCTTGTCCTTCTTTTCCACAACAAAAAACCCTGTGCCGGCAGGGGATGCAGAAGGATGGATGCCTCCAGCAGCCAGAGAGTCCTCAATATACTCCTCCACAGCCTTGGAATATAGCTGACCTTGAGGCGGTGTGATGCCTGGGAGAAGGTCAATGGCACAATTGTAGAGATGATGCGGGGGAAGAGAAGTAGCCTGTGCCTTGCTGAAGACCTCCAGGAGGTCGTGGTACTCTGCGGGGATGGAAGAGAAATCCGAGGCTTGACTTAAGCCCTGAGGAGGCCGTCTCGAGGAAGGCTGCGCTGCTTTGAGGCAATGGGAATGGCAGAACGGACTCCAACCCAGGATTGAACTCGTGGTCCAGTCAATAACGGGGTTGTGGTTTTGGAGCCAAGTAATTCCCAAAACAGGAACATGGGGGGACTCAATGAGGAGAAGCTGTATAGCCTCACTGTGATTTCCTGAAACCCGCAGATGAACAGGAACAGTGCTTTGGGTAACTCTACCAATGGAGTGGCCGTCCAGTGCTCTAGCATCCATGGGAACAGAGAGGAGTTGAGTGGGGATACCTAATTCAGAAACTGGGGTAGCTTCCATGAAATTCTCATCCGCCCCAGAGTCAATGAGCACCCGGAGAGACTTAAAACGGGTACATCCTCAGTGTTCACATTAAACTTTCTTTATTTTTACTATTTTCTACATTGTATAATAGAATGATAGTAAAGACATCAAAACTATGAAATAACACATATGGAATCATGTTGTAACCAAAAAGTGTTAAGCACTTCTTCAAATAGCCACCCTTTGCCTTGATGACAAAACCATCAAGCGCTATGATGAAACTGACTCTCATGAGGACCGCCACAGGAATGGAAGAGTTACCTATGCTAAGGATAAGTTCATTAGAGTTACCAGCCTCAGAAATTGCAGCCGAAATAAATGATTCACCGAGTTCAATTAACACATCTCAACATCAACCGTTCAGAGGAGACTGTGTGAATCAGGCCTTCATGATCGAATTTCTGCAAAGAAACCACTATTGAAGGACACCAATAAGAAGAGACTTGCTTGGGCCAGGAAACACGAGCAATGGACATTAGACCGTCAGAAATGTGTCCTTTGGTCTGGAGTCCAAATTGGAGATTTTTGGTTAAACGGATTAACTCCGCATGTATATTTCCCACCTTAAAGCATGGAGGAGGAGTTGTTATGGTGTGGGGGTGCTTTGCTGGTGACACTGTCTGTGATTTATTTAGAATTCAAGGCACACTTAACCAGCATGGCTACCACAGCATTCTGCAGCGATACGCCATCCCATCTGGTTTGCACTTAGTCCCACTATCATTTGTTTTTCTACAGGACAATGACCCAACACACATCCAGGCTGTGTGGGCTATTTTATCAAGAAGCAGAGTGATGGGGTGCTGCATCAGATGACCTGGCCTCCACAATCCCCCGACCTCAATCATATTGAGATGGTTTGGGATGAGTCGGACCTCAGAGTGAAGGAAAAGCAGCCAACAAGTGCTCAGCATATGTGGGAACTCCTTCAAGACTGTTGGAATTGAATTCCAGGTGAAGCTGGTTGACAGAATGCCAAGAGTGTGCAAAGCTGTCGTTAAGGCAAAGGGTGGCTATTTGATGAACCTCAAATATAAAATATATTTGTTTAACACTTTTTTGCTTTCTACATGATTCCATATGTGTTATTTCATAGTTGTGTTGAATGAGTAGGTGTGTCCAAACTTTTGACTGGCACTGTAAATTTGGCACATTAGGATACAAAAACACAGTCATGGGAAGCACAAGTAAAACATCACAAATCGCCCAGAAAAACAGTTACATTCCTCCACAAATAAGACCCCAATCAATACTCTAAACGATGCGAACGGCAGTAGAACATCTCAATTAAATGTGTTTTGAAATTTTGTTCCAACAATACGGTGCTTTAAAGCTAAAAGCAGATTTACCTAGCTTGGTGAAGACCCTAGAAACCTCAAGAGTTAACCAATGCTGTGAACTGGTTATGCAACTCAGATGTCTATACTTCAACAGCAAAGTTAGATAAAACTGACGTTTATAAAGTAGGGCATTTTTGATACAGGATGCAGTGATGAGTATTAAAACTGTCACCTGTAACAAAACGAAGGGCACTATGGTAGATGGCATTTAAAGGTTTAAGAGTTGTAGCAGCTGTATTGTATAAATAATATCACCATAATCAAGAACAGATAAAAAAGTTGACTGAATAATCGGCTTCCTACTGCTTAGAGAACGGCACAATCTGTTTCAATAGAAAAGGCCAACTTTAAATCTTAGCTTCTTAACCAGCTCATCTATATGCTTTTTTAACATCACATCCATATAAATCCAAATGCCTAAGTATTTATATGCGGGAACACGTTCAATTGGAGAACCATCTAATGAGTGAACATTATGTATTTTGTTTTAAGAACAAGTTTTACATAAGCAAGAGATTCCTGCATAGCAATAACATCTGACAGTAGTTTTGACACAGCCAGGTCAACAGTCAGGGCAATAGCATACATAATAGTATCATCTGCATAGAGATGAAGTTTACCATTTTTAACAGCTTCACCAATGGTGTTCATATAACTAGTGAAGAGAACAGCTTCCAAAATTGACCCCTGTGGCACACCTTTGTGCACTTGAAATTCCGACTTAACCCCATCAATCACGGTGGCCTGAGTTCTGTCACTAAGATAATCATAAAACCATGAACAGGTGTCAGAGCTCAGGCCTATCGAGGACAACTTATTCAATAACATAGCCTGATAAACAGTATCAAAAGCTTTTGACAGGTCCACTAACAAAGCAGCATATTTCTTTGAGTTTCTAAAACATTGACAAGATCAGCAACAACTAAAGTGGTTGCTGTAATAGTGCTATGGCCAGGCCTAAACCCTGATTGGTTTACATTAAAAATACATTTCTCAGATAATAAAGAGAAAAGTTGTACATTTACCAAGGATTAAATAATCTTAGCTAGACAAGGAAGCCTTGAAACGGGGTCATAATTATTAAGATCACTACTATCCCCGTCCTGAATTCCATACTTTTGGAATATTTCCTGATAAAAATATTAACTAAAAATGTGGGTTACTGAGCCAACAATGATGTGTCAATAATGGCATTTTTTTCCATAATGAGGCAAGTGTCTGAATGTATTTGTTGTGGCAGAGAGGAGGAAGTAGAATCCTTCAGGAATTTGATAGGTTCCCATTACAATCCGAAAGAGCGGTTACATAATAATCAGATTTAGACTTTCTGATTTGTCTTACACAATGATACCTCAGTGGCTGACAAGCTTGCCAGCCCGGGCCTGAGCCTGTTTTCCTGGCCTTGATCCAAGCATCATCGCCTTTATGAATTATTTCTGATAATTCCGGAGCATTCAACCTACCTTTAATTAACCCTTTGTTTTTTTGAAGACAACTGAAAAAAGTCTGAACGCTAAATCAGGTTCAGGGATAGCTGAAACACAATTAAGGTAGCGGAAATAAAGATCATGTAAAAAATCCTGTTCCCTGAAGGCTTAGATTTTTGTATTCTCACATCTTTAGCACAAAACCACCTAAGGTCAAAGGGTATGTTTTCAAGTGTCTGTCCTATATCTAAGAGATATACAGTAAGAAAACTCAACCCATATTTAACCCCTTTTTTTGGCACTAAAGTACATTCATAAATACTTCCATAATTTTGTTTTACTGGTACCTTGGTACTTTCAGATGAATCTTGTGAGGCTTGTGGGTGTACTAGAGTAGGGATCATCAACTAAATTCAGCTGCAGGCCAATTCTTTTTTTTCTTGAGCTGATGGTCAGGAGGCCGGAACGTAGTAAAAATGAATTTGTAGACTGCAAATTGACCGCAAGAAACCCAAACGGATATACTGTTTGAAAAAAATATAATTTCAAACCTAGCCTACATTTGTATATGATCACATACATCACTCTATTATGAGTGGGAATACTTTGGAACAGATTTCCAAAATTAAAATCACTTGGAGCTGATTTGTGTTTTTACAGTCTTATGTTTTTTATTTTATTTTTCAGAAAACTCAGCGGGGAACCCTGTCCGAGACCAAACCACCAACATGTATGTGTTCGTGAGAGTCGATGCTGGTGTCATATTAGTACGTAGCCCAAACTGTTCGGATGCTACACTTGTCAAGTAGAACCATACAGGGTTTTTCCAATTTGTCCCCATAGGGGAACCCTTTTTGGTGCTGGGTAGAACCCTTTGCAGGGGGTTCTATGTAGGGTTCTTCAAAGAACCCTCTGTATAAAGTTCTACCTAGGACACTCTATGAAGCATTCTGCCTAGAACCCTCTATGAAGGGTTCTACCAAGAACCATTTTATAATCTAAAAGGTTCTACCTAGAACCCTTTTATCTTTGGAGGGTTATTCCTAGAACCCTCTTTGAACGGTTCCACCAGCGATATTAGCCTTTAAAATTGTTTTATTTATGACAATATATTACATATACAGTGGGGCAAAAAAGTATTTAGTCAGCCACCAATCGTGCAAGTTCTCCCACTTAAAAAGACGAGAGAGGCCTGTAATTTTCATCATAGGTACACTTCAACTATGACAGACAGAATGAGGGAAAAAAAATCCAGAAAATCACATTGTAGGATTTTTTATGAATTTATTTGCAAATTATGGTGGAAAATAAGTATTTGGTCACCTACAAACAAGCAAGATTTCTGGCTCTCACAGACCTGTAACTTCTTCGTTAAGAGGCTCCTCTGTCCTCCACTCTTTACCTGTATTAATGGCACCTGTTTGAACTTGTTATCAGTATAAAAGACACCTGTCCACAACCTCAAACAGTCACACTCCAAACTCCACTATGGTCAAGACCAAAGAGCTGTCAAAGGACACCAGAAACAAAATTGTAGACCTGCACCAGGCTGGGAAGACTGAATCTCCATCTTTTTAAGTGGGAGAACTTGCACAATTGGTGGCTGACTAAATACTTTTTTGCCCCACTGTATCATAAGGCCTTTTTTTGAGGGCCTAGTTACTGTATACCGTAACACAGTGGTGTTAGGAATCTCCTGGTTTACAGGCCACATCAAGCCTGCAAATCATATTATGCTGGCATGCAAAGTGATGTGTAGTTCCTTTTGGAGTCCAGTTAGGATATCCAACAAGTGGAATTGTTAATCGCCCGCAACCTGCATTCAGAATGACTGCCAGGGTAGGGCAGATTGAATACTGAGACGACCTCAATCATCTAAACTAGAACAACCATCTCATTAATGGGTGCAATAAATCCTACAGATTGTATTATTTTAGAAAATTGTATGTTATTTATCTTTCTGTAGCATAAAATGTATTAACCAATGAAAATCTCCCTCAAATAGACCATGCTGAGAAATAATATACTGTATATAAAGAACCCTTCCTGCCTTCCAAATAATCATCAGAATTCTTTCTTCCAAAAAGGGTTATTCTGATCAAAACGGTTCTTGGTAGAAAGAACCCTATCCCTCCGCAAAGAACCGTTTTTAAACCCTTTATTCTAAGAGTGTACAGACAGAAGTTGGCAGATCGGCTGTACCGACTTCAGACGAGTCCCAAAACGGCAAACACCATCATGTTTGTGAGAGTCTTGTCTTTTCAGGGGGGTCATATTAGTTTTTTAGCCCAAACCCTTCGGACGCTACAGACGTCTTTGTGAGAAGACCGAGTTTCGGCAAAAAACAAGGTTGAATCATGATGACGTCAGTGATCTTCAGGTCATAGCTCTAGAAAGAGACCCAAGTTCCGGATTTATAATTGCGAGTTGGATGACCGTTCAAAACATATTTTCCCAGTCAGTGCTAGTTATTTCCGAGTTTCCAGTTGTCTTGAACTCACTGAAGTCAGATTTCGCAGTTCACCGCTGTTTTGAGTGTGAAACAAATCATGCTTCATTGACAGCTTGGCCAATGTTGAATGTTAATCATTTTACACTTGGAACAGAGACCCTTAATGCCAGATTTGAGACAACATAGCCACTCCACTGAATAGCAGACTAGTGATTGTTTTGAAATGCTTGCAGTTAGCCACTGATTCCTTCCAAACCACTCATTGTTAAATTTGCGATTTCCAACTTGTTGTGTAATGTTTATGTCCAATGGCCGATGAGCACTGATATGTTTTATCTAGAATTTATCTTAATTATTTATCTTCATATGACAAGGATTAAAAAGGATTTGCCAGTAGATTGTCAACTTGATTCATGATGATGACTGCTAGCTAAGATTTTGAAAGTATGATATTGTCATGATCAGTCCAATCAAGTTGTAGATATAACATGATTTGACGTCATTTTATTTGTGGCCAATGACCCTGAGCCTTCTTGGATGGGCACTTCTAATGTAACTCTATGGCAGCACCCAAAGGGGCTTGTATTTTCAAGCTCTACCCTTAGACTTGGCGGTAACGTAGTGTCCCCATGAGTGACAGAACACTAAGCCAATCATGGCGCAACTAGAGAACATTACCAACACCTATGCTCCGTATTTTCCTCTGACTGCCCCACCACCACAGAAAGCACTGAGCTAGGCTGAAACACCTGCATTTTGGAGTTGCCTTACTCAATAAAGCAAAAAATAGATCATGTTTGTATTCAGCTTTGTTTATTTTTTTTATACATTGTTTGTAAACTTATGTGACATGTGATAATGCCAAAATAACATGCAAAACAGGCAATCCCCCCCTCCAGAAAAAAATGTGTAGCTAAAAATGTGGGGCTCAACCCCACCACCCTGAATGACGGGTCGCCACTGGTTGATGGTAATCTCACACCTTTTGTGTTGATGTGTCAAGGGAAAGGCCTTAAAAAGTTGATACCCAACTAGAAGTCCTGACTTTTATCCAATACTGTTGAGCGTTGGCACAATATGGATGCAGTAGCAAAAGACCTTGCACATAATGTCATCATTGTATGGTAAAGTGAGATGAGAAGCATGATGGGAATGCCAGGGGCTTTTGTCATTCCACCTGCCATTGCAACATTGCGTCACTCTCTGGCGATTGGGTTTTGCCATTACATGCAACAGTAAATAGGCTTTTTGTTTATATATTTTCCCTGTCGCTGTTTTTGTTCTCTTCCTGTTGTGGTAGGCATCCTCCAGACAACCACCCCAAACTGATCTCCATGGCACACAAAGCCAGCCTTTTGATTCAAGAGCTTATTTTCTTTCCAGTGTTCCATATATTTATTGGTCTCTTTTCTTCTTCCTCTCCCTCTGTGATTAGTGGAAAAAGCTACAGCCCTTCCTCCTCCAGCCCCCCCCCCTCCCCCATCCCCTCCCCCTGCTTTATTCCCCCCCACTCCTTCCTCCTCCCGCTTCCCTCCACCCTCGCCCCACTTCCCTCCCCACTCACTCCCCTCCTCCCTCTTCCCTCCCCCTTCTCCAGCTTCACTCCCCCTCCCCCTTCCACTCCCAAGCTTCCCTCCCCCTCTTCCCGATTTACTCCCAGTCTACCTCCTTACCACCCTCACCAACCCACAGACACACACATTAATCCTTGCTCAGGCCTCAGTTTACAGATACAATGGGGTTTGGAGAATTGGACTTGAGATAATTGTGCTGCTATCCCATTTCGGCTGTAATGGAATCGCTCGGTGGGCCCCAGTCCAGCTTAGAGGAGAATGGCGTCTTTGCTGATAACACAAAAACAAGTCTGCGTGCCCGGCACTATTTGGAGATTGTCTTAACGGTGGTTTTGATTACTTTGTGAGACATCTCTTTCTTTTGCATCCACCCTCCTTTCTCCACATTTTCACATTCATCTCCTCTTCTCCTTTCATTATAGCAGTGTTTCCCAAACTCAAATCCTGGGGCCCCTCTTGGTGTACGTTGTGGTTGTTGCCTTAGCACTACACAGCTGATTCAAATAACCACCTCATCATCAAGCTTTGATTGTTTATTTGAATCAGCTGTGTAGTGATAGGGCAAAAAACAAAACGTATTCGGTGCCATGTTGTGGGGGACTTTGGAAAAGCAGGAGCTGTGAAAATAGTGGCCACAATCACTGTAATTAACACAGGTGTCTATCTGGAAGAACACCTGCTCTATTAACTCCTGGCTGTTGAAGTTGGCAACCTCCTGGCCCTGGGGTCAGCAGCAGCGCAGTGGTCATTCATCATGAATGGTGAGTGGATGCAGATGGCTGGGAAACAACACTGCTACATGTGAAAACGGCAGATGGAAAAATGTATGGCAAAACCTAAACTTTAAACCAACCAAAAAACGACCATATATTTGACCCGATTAAAGATACTAGGTGTATATCGCAAGTCACGACTTCACAGCGGATGAAACATTTTTTTTTTATCAAACTGCATTTTTGGGCAGAAATGCCTTCTTGAACATGTTAACTTTCATGTGCCTTAACAAACTTGCCATCTGTAAATACGAATACAATTGTTAAATTACGAGCCTTGTTGCTTAAACTACAGCAATCTTCCCACTAGCCATGATTGGCTGAGATAATGAGTGAGCTGGACATGCCGAGAGATGAGTTTGTATTAGTCTGCAATATATAAGACTTTTGTCTATTTGAGCTGGTCAGTCTGTGTTGGTAACCCTGTCGAACGCGGCTTTTTTTATAATGTAGCTGCATAAGTGTTGCTCTCCACTTTCTGGAGGATCGAGTTTTGAAATGATTAGAATTAGAGTATGATCGCTAAAGAGGTGGGAAAACACCTGTTTCCAGATTACGTCTTCAAACTAAGGGCATTTGTGGTATGGATCCAGGGAGACACGTCCATCATATCATGTATAATTATGTATACAGACAGGTAAGATAGTCTAGCTCGCTACATTTTCAGATATGACATGTTTCTAATTTTGACAAAGTGGTTTCCTTTTAAGCTAAAGTGTACTGTTAGCTAGCGTTAGCAGGCTGGCTCGTTAGCTAGCATGACTTGATGTGTGTGATCTTACATGTTGTTTACCTAGCTAGGTTCATTGTTTACCTAGCTAGCTACATGTCTTAAGCTAAAGTGTACAACACCCGTTGAATATGGTCGATGTCAGTAAACATCAGCACAAAAGCATAATGAAATTGTTGTCAGCAGAGCTGGTTCGACTGTTTTCATGTTATCCAGAGGTAAACAAATCATCGGCCAGAGCGTCAAGAGTGCGCTCTGAACGCAAGGAGATGGGTGGGGCTAAAGCTTAAGAGGGTGTGAACAATGCTGAATGGGTGTAGACAAAGAAGAGCTCTCTCACCGAAATGCTAAAATGCAATTTTCTCAAAACTTTCAAAGCAGAATTACTTTCCTATTGTTCCTCAAATGCAGTGTATGATATACCATTTTGTAGCTCTGAGTCTCTACTTGTATCCATTGTAAAAATCAGAAATTCTCATTTTTGCTACATAAATTAAATGAAATGTATTTATATAGCCCTTCGTACATCAGCTGATATCTCAAAGTGCTGTACAGAAAGCCAGCCTAAAACCCCAAACAGCAAGCAATGCAGGTGTAGAAGCACGGTGGCTAGGAAAAACTCCATAGAAAGGCCAAAACCTAGGAAGAAACCAAGCCTGGTTCCTCTCTATGTGGGGTGTAATTTTCATCATAGGTGCATAAGTTCAAACAGGTGCCATTAATACAGGTAACGAGTGGAGGACAGAGCAGCCCCTTAAAGAAGTTGTTACAGGTCTGTGAGAGCCAGAAATCTTGCTTGTTTGTAGGTGACCAAATACTTATTTTCCACCATAATTTGCAAATAAATTCATAAAAATCCTACAATGTGATATTCTGGATTTTTTTCTCTAATTTTGTCTGTCATAGTTGTAGTGTACCGATGAAAATTACAGGCCTCTCTTTTTAAGTGGGAGAACTTGCACAATTGGTGGCTGACTAAATACTTTTTTGTCCCACTGTAAGTAAATTGGCCAAATCATATTGTAATGAAATGGTAACAGTTTTAACAACTTAACATCTACTTTAGTAGTTTAGCTAGCAAAGGAAGCAGACCAATCCAAACTATTCTCCCAGCATGTCCAGCCCATTCATTATCTCCAATCATGGCTAGTGGGAATGTTCTGGTCTTTTTCCGTGTCTAACCAACTGGGCTTGTAATTTAACAATTGTATTCATTTACAGATGGAATACATATTTGTATAAGTCACATGAAAGTTCACCTTTTTCAGAAGGCATTTATGTTTATGTTTACATTCAAATGCCTCTCCTGTGAGGTGGTGACATGTGACATACGCCTAGTTTCCTGAAAAAAGTCACATATATGGATCTGTGCCATTTACTTTAAACTGGACAGTGTTTACAGCATGAGCGGTTGTGAGTAGATGTGCTGCTTTAAGATCAGAGAGAGCTGCATGTAGCCTCATACCCTTTGGTAGCTAGTGAGTTATTAGCCCAGTTATAGATAATTTGTAGTCAGCAATAGGGGAATGATCGCTTCCTACAAGAGCACAAAACTTGTACATTTCTAGCCATCTTTGAAAAGCGAGTCAGGTAAAAATATATTTTTTGTAGTCTTCAAGGGGCAGTGTTGTATTTTGAGACAGGCTTGAATAAGCTAAGTAGCCAAATAAGCAGAGGGTAGCATCATTTGTCTGATTTACTGTAATAATGGTATGGGAATAATAATGGATTTTATGTTTTCTTGCATCTGTAACGGCGTTCTTCGTTTGTTGCAAGAGAGTCGGACCGAAATGCAGCGTGTTGGTTACTCATGTTGTTTAATGAAACAAATGATGAATACATGAAAATACTGCGACAAAATACAAAACAACAAAACGGAACGTGAAACCTATCTGGTGAAACTACACAGAGACAGGAACAATCACCCACGAAATACAAAGTGAAACCCAGGCTACCTAAATACGGTTCCCAATCAGAGACAACGAGAATCACCTGACTCTGATTGAGAACCACCTCAGGCAGCCAAACCTATGCAACACCCCTACTCAGCCGCAAATCCCAATACCAACAAAAACCCCAATACGAAATACAACATAAACCCATGTCATACCCTGGCCTGACCAACAAATAAACTAAAACACAAAAATACTAAGACCAGGGCGTGACAGCATCAAACAACACTAGATTTTCAGTCACCTCCTGGTCTGAAGGACAAGTGGATAAATGGGTTAATGTCAAGCCCAGACTGTTTAAAAAAAAGTTTAATGGAATATAGGCCTACATTGAACAGCACACGTTGCCTGCTACTGTAGGCTGAATGATTACACCAATATTTCCATGTCAAAATGTAATGGGATGCATTTGCTCTATTGTTTCTGATGGTAGGGGGTCTCTGGTCGGCCTACATTATGATAAAATAATAAAAGTAAAGCTTACTTGGCCACTGTTAAAACTGTAACTTAAAGCGGGTACATCCTCAGTGTTCACAGTAACCTTTCTTTAATTTTAATATTTTCTACATTGTAGAATAATAGTGATGACATCAAAACTATGAAATAACACATATGGAATCATGTTGTAACCAAAAAAGTGTTAAACTCTTCAAATCACCACCCTTTGCCTTGATGACAGCTTTGCACACTCTTGGCATTCTCTCCACCAGGTTAATGAGGTAGTCACTTGGAATGCATTTAAATTAACAGGTGTGCCTTCTTAAAAGTTAATTTGTGGAATTTACTTTCTTTTTAATGCGTTTGCGCCAATCAGTTGTTTTGTGACAAGATAGCCCTATTTGGTAAAATACCAATCCATATTATGACAAGAACAACTCAAATAAGCAAAGAGAAACAGCAGTCCATCATTACACTTAAGACAATAAATGTCAGTCAAGCTGGAAAATTTCAAGAACTTTCAGAGTTTTTTCAAAGTGCAGTTTAAAAAATGAACTAAACATGCTGTTGGTTGGGTATAGCTCTGTAACTAAACATGTCTAAGGTTGGGTGTAGCTGGTGCTTAATTTGAGCAGGATCCTGCCGGAACAGCAATTGGCACCACTCTGTTTTGGGTTGTTTTGTTCTGGAAACATTTTGACTGGCTCCGGTACCTCTCATAGCATGATATTGTATTTTCAATTTTTGCAATGTAAAAATTTGAATAAAAGTGATCAAAGTTCATTCAAGTTGCCTCTCCGTTAATTCTCCTGCCCGTCACAAAAAAAAAAACATAATGTGAAAAACTATATTTTCTGCCCGGGCCTAATATTCTAAGGGTTTATTTGAGCTGGGCCAGCCTGGCTTTATGGTTTGCACAACATTGTAAACTGTATTTGAGACCAACGTGTGGCCATGGCTGTGTGAGAAGCGCACCAGTATCTCACATGACTGGAATGAGATTTACTTTCTACGATTCCTCTCTGCTCTGATAGATATGAGTCTGCAACTCTCATCTCTCAAGCATTGCACTTCATAATTTATTTCCTTTTAGAATCATAGCCACGCGAAGCATTCTGAAGGAACTGCAGCACCCCTGATATATTGGAATACATTTGCCAAAGTTATATATTTACTGCTGTCTGTTCAGAAATAAATTAAATAATTCAGAATAGCCTACTACACCATGAGCAGGCCTATAATTTAGCCACAGAAGATCAATAGCTTCTTTAAAAAAATAGCCTAGCTGTGGATTGTAGCCCAATAACAAGGAATAGCCTACAGTCAGGAATGCACAGCAAATCTATAAGTGAAAAAAACAGCATGCAGGCAAAACAGGCCTTTCGCATTATTTCAAATACAATTGTTGGTGTTAAAACTGAAAGCTTCAGTCAGCTGATTCCAGCCATCCCTTCTGGTTAGTTCTAGTCAGGCACTTTAGTCTCCCATTCAGAGGACCCCCACTTTTGTTTGTGTCTTATTGGTTAAGGTCACGCCAAATAATTATCACCACATCTCCTTCAGCCTATCAGTGGCCTTGATTCCCGGGACTTCAGTTTCAGTTAATCTATTATTCCCAGCATGCTGTGTGGTCAGAAACCTACTTTCCCCATCCTGATGAGGCCTTCCACATGTTTTCCTCCTGTGGACTGAATCCCTGTATGCCTGATGTTTCATATGTACAAGTCCAACAGGCTGTTTAGTCTATTGCCATGTGACAAGGCCGTATGCCTGCTGTAGTGTATAACCCTTGCTGTTATATATTTACCTGTGCTAGTTTATACAGCCATGTCATTCATATTATAGCAGTGCTATAACCTAAGTTTTCTTTCTCCTCTTTCCTTTCAGAACCACATAGTTCATGTCAGTTCTCACTGGACATGCTTCTCAGTTATCTGAACCATGAGGGATCAGGTGTGTGTGAATGTGGACATCTTCTTCCATTAAACTCCCCTTAACCTGGACATCTACCTCATCCTTGTTCTGACCGGACATTCTGTTGTGGTTGCTACCGGTCTTAAGCCAGAACCTAAGATTTCTTATTACATTCATGATTCTCTACAACCTTACCCTTATTGTTCATCGGGAAACACAGCTTGTAAAGAAAATTGCTCCTGCTGAGAAGAGAATACTATACTGTAGGCTACCAAAATATTTAATCAACTTCCAAATATTGTTTAACAAAAGAGTGAGGCTTTTGGAATGAGCGCATTTACCATAACCAGCAAGTGAGCTGTGCGTCATTTGGTGAGCCAGTGAAACTGGAAAGCATTTTTAGGACTATAATTTCCTCATATTGTAGCCTACAATATGTATCTCCGCACACATAGGACTAGGCTATTGATTGATTCAAGACCAGGTCGTTTTTGTCAGTGTAAAAGTAGCCTGCCATTTTGATCATGTGCTGTATTAAAAAAGATTCTGCTAAAGTGTAACGTCTGCTTCCAACTCACACCCTCAAACACGTAGATCCCCTGAACGCAGCTCATTTTCCAGCCCACTTTCCAGCTCACTCTCAAACACCTAGATCGCCTGAACGCAGCTCACTCTCCAGATCCCAATCACCTGTTCACACACCTGTATGTCATTATCACACACTATTTAGTTCAGTTCTTTGCACCCCATCACTGTGGGCTATTGTTTGTTTTGTGACAAACGTCTTTCGGAGCGCTGGGTTGCCTGTGATTTACTCCTCCCGTGTATGATAGTTTTAGCCTGCTTGTACTTTAGCCTATTGGATTTCCTGTTATCTACCTATTGCCTGATCTCCCGAACTATGTTACTAGCCTTTTCCCTGCCTGTACTGTTGGCCTTTTGGACCCCCTGTGTATGACCTTCTGCCTGACCCTGGACCCAGCTACCTGCCTCCTCCTCCTGTGGTCCTTAGCAATAAATACCTGCTGCGCCCTGCGCTTGAAACCAGCTCTCTGTCTCCCCTCGTGTTCATTACACAAAGTCTCCAGTCATGTAAAATGAGGTAGAATTGCATGAAATATGTTTTTTGAAAGGCCACATTCTTTCTGAACCCTAGGCTACTAGAAATGTTCTCCATGTCTGCAACTTCTGTAAGTACCTCTACGCCACTACGCAAATGCAATGACATGCATGCAATGCTTTATTATAAAGGTGATTTCTTATTATTTGTTCGGCTACCTCAGGACTACCAGGTCACCCCACTCTCTCACTCACCTTTTGTTTATTGCACCTCCCGAGTTACAAATGAAGCAATGGGGTAACTCTGTAACTAAACATGCCATTGGTTGGGTGTAATGCTGTAACTTAACATGCCATTGGTTGGGTGTAACGCTGTAACTAAACATGCCATTGGTTGGGTGTAACGCTGTAACTAAACATGCCATTGGTTGGGTGTAATGCTGTAACTTAACATGCCATTGGTTGGGTGTAACGCTGTAACTAAACATGCCATTGGTTGGGTGTAACGCTGTAACTAAACATGCCATTGGTTGGGTGTAATGCTGTAACTTAACATGCCATTGGTTGGGTGTAACGCTGTAACTAAACATGCCATTGGTTGGGTGTAACGCTGTAACTAAACATGCCATTGGTTGGGTGTAACGCTGTAACTAAACATGCCATTGGTTGGGTGTAACGCTGTAACTAAACATGCCATTGGTTGGGTGTAACGCTGTAACTAAACATGCCATTGGTTGGGTGTAACGCTGTAACTAAACATGCCATTGGTTGGGTGTAACGCTGTAACTAAACATGCCATTGGTTGGGTGTAACGCTGTAACTAAACATGCCATTGGTTGGGTGTAACGCTGTAACTTAACATGCCATTGGTTGGGTGTAACGCTGTAACTAAACATGCCATTGGTTGGGTGTAACGCTGTAACTAAACATGCCATTGGTTGGGTGTAACGCTGTAACTAAACATGCCATTGGTTGGGTGTAACGCTGTAACTTAACATGCCATTGGTTGGGTGTAACGCTGTAACTAAACATGCCATTGGTTGGGTGTAACGCTGTAACTAAACATGCCATTGGTTGGGTGTAACGCTGTAACTAAACATGCCATTGGTTGGGTGTAACGCTGTAACTTAACATGCCATTGTAGTGAACATGCAGTACATGTGATTGAAGTCATGTAATGGTTTGAGGTGTTTCAGGTGGACCTGTGTGTGTGTTTTGTGTATAAGGCGTATGAGTAAGCGGTGTTAACTACTTCTCTAGGCTGGTTGGGAAGGCAGGGATGGCTTTAGATATGAAGGCTAAATGATCTTTTGACCTCCTAGGTCGGCCCTCATTCCCTTTGCCTTCTGCAGAGCCTCATCCGTAGGCTTCTGGCTGTACTCCACTCTCTTACTGGCGTCCAGAAAGACACACACAAACACACAGTCAGTGTCATCACCACAGCATATTACAGGGTCAAGTCATGGACATTTTTTATATTTTCCCTGCCTGCTGTAAATCAAATTACTATATGTAAATATTAACTGTCAAATAATGCCAATGTTTACTTTTGGATTACCTGGTGCAGCATACAAGATAACAAAAAACACAATGACACGGCTAAATGTGTTTCTAAACAACTTGAGACCGGGGTTGGAAGGAGAGAACACTCATGGAAAGGAGGGAGATATGCTGTCTTCAGGTGATTTTCTGTTTAATGTATTTATTTCACATTAGCTGATGTAAGTCAGTGGAACTAAGCCCATAAAAGGAAATCATAGGATAATTTGTGTGTCTGTTAGGAAGAACAGTTACTGTTATAACTCATTCTATAACTACTTATTTGAAATCTAATATGCCTACTTAGTTCTTTGAAAATAAATCACAAATAAATGCATTTTTGTAGGCATTCATGTATCATGTAGGTAGTCTGTCATGGACATGTTGATTGTAAGTCATAAAATGACAATAGGATATATTGAAATTTGCCTCTTCCCTCAATTATTTTGTAATTTTAGTTGTGTGCAAGCAGATATAGTAAGGAGGCTTTCAATAGCTCATAAACACATATCTTGCCTATTGTTTGCCTACTGTAAGATGACTGTCTGCAACTAGTCAGCCACAACCACCTTTTAGATTTTTCTTGAAGGTGGGGTGATTTAAAGAAATTAATTGTTATAGCATGAACATTTTCAAAACCCCTGCACTTGGGAAAGGGATAGTTGCTCACATTATTTATTAATAATAATTCTTAATAGGGCTCATCTCTCAACGTTCATCTCAAAGGGCACCAGATCGATGTATTCAGCTGTTAAAATTAACATTTTCTTCTATCTTGCCGGCCGACTGGATCTACCTGACCGGTCCCATTCGACTGGAACTATCTGGCAGGCTAGCTGTTACCAGTTACCATCTGGCCAGCCGGCCGTCCAGTCACATCTGTCCGACCGACTGCTCCTTCCAAGCCGTCAACTAGTCCGGCTGACCGGTCCCATCTCTCTGGCCTGCCGACGGGTCCATTCTCGCTGGCCGGCTGGTACTCTCTGGTTATAGCCTCTCTAAAAACAATTGCCTAGCTGTGGATTGTGTGTAGCCCAGTAACAAGGCTTGCCTACAGTCGGGAACATGCAGCAGATCTGTCTGGGAAAAGCATAAACACACTTACGACAAAACAGGCCTTTCGCAATATTTCAAATACCATCGCCGGAAAACAGGTTGGAAAACAAATGGCTCCTGCTGAAAATAGAAGTCTCTAATCTGTCTGATGTTAGCACCAAAATATTTGATCAAATTCCAAATAGGTATATAGTGCGAACGTTGTTTTAGTTTGTAAAACAATACAGATCTAGGCTTTTGGCACAAGGGCATCGGCCATCTCTGTTGCTGTCAAGTGAGCTGCGCATTGTGTGAATCCGTTAGTACGGTTACATGCACACACAATGAAATTATTGTGGATAGTCAGATTTAATATGGTTTGTTTAAAACTGAGTGATAGGAAGCACTAGCACCACCACCAATCAGCCTACACCAATGTGAACACACATTGTTACTATGACAACTAGCGTAGTCATGTCAGCAAATTACTGCTGTCTGAACACACATCCGATTTGATCATTTGTAACTTGGTGTTTTGGACAGTCTGTATTCCACAACGGGTTTCAAAAACAAAACTGATTTGAGCTTTAAGGCCTGCAGTGTGAAATGCTTAATTTTCTGATAGTATAGCCTACAACATGTGTCTCCACACACCTAGGCCCAGACTATTGATGGATTCAACACAAGGTTGTTGTTATTGATCTCAGATTCGATCATTTGTGAGATATAAAAAGTCTCCAGTCATGTAAAATGATGTAAAATTGCATGAAGTGGTTTCATAAAAGGCCAAATATTTCCCGGACCGAGGCTACTACAAATACGTTGATATCCTACCCTCTTTTCATATCTTTAGGAGGCACTGTAACTAACTTGCTTATTTTGATGAGTGTGTTGCAGAAATAAATAGCCCTCTGATCAAAAATGTGCAAATGTTCACTACACAGGAAGTTAGTATGTTATACATTTCGAGATATGAATTATGAAAGCCCCCACGTAAATCAAATTGGCATAATAGAAAAATCCATAATTTTAAACTAGAGATGTTTTTTTTGCATTGGATGCGTCTCAATCCACCGCATCTTCTGATGTTGCACTTCCACATCTGTGGTGAAAGGTGACGGAGGTAGAGTGGTGTTTGTAGAGTGGTAGAGTGGTGTTTGTAGAGAGGTAGAGTGGTGTTTGTCAGACCATGAGACATCCTGAAAATCGCTCTTCTCACAAAATATTCTATGGCGTCCGAACAAACTATTAGGACCCTTCTATGGAAAGACATCACAAACACGATGGTGTTCTCCGTTTTGGGGACTTGTCTGAAGTAGGTACAGCCAATCTGCAGACTTCTGTGTGTAGCGTCTGAACAGTTTGGGCTACACACTAATATGACCCCTCTGTGGAAAGGTGAGACTCACGAACACATACATGTTGGATGTTAGGCCTCACAAGACACGTCTGAAGGTCGCCCAGTGAAACAGTTTAATACATGTATGGAAGCATATTGTATATGGAGACTGTTTTAGTGGCAAAAGTAAAATTCCTTTTGAAGTGTGTGTCACATATCTGATATCTCTCAGATATATGACACACACTTCAAAACAAACTTCCTTGAGATTTTTTGTGGGGGAACTCTCTGTTTTTTTACATATTGTTTTGATTCTTCAAGGGATCTTAAAATTCCAAATCAAATAGCAAAATGGTTCTTGGTATGACCTTCTTAAAACAATTCCATATAGCTTAGTAGAACCCCCCCCTTCCCCCTGTCTATGTTGACATAAAAAGCCTGTTCTTTGCAGAGTATAGAGGGCGTCAATGAAGTCGGTGAGAATCAAGTCCTTTCTCATTGCTGTCCATCAGGGGGCACTGCGGCCCTTCAGAACCACCTTGCCTAATAAATAAAGTAACTCCCTTGAAACAGCTCTGAGGCATAATTTCCTTGGTCAAAGCATACAATGTTTTTGGCATAATGCAAGCAGGAGTAATATCAAGCAAGCAAATAGGTGATTTCTTGTGAAGCAAAAATATCTGATACACAAAGAAGAATATTAAACATGTATTTTCATACTGTTGTTGAAGCTATTATGCTGAACAAAATATAGTGTTGCAATATGGCCCATGGTTACTCTAATGTAGAACTTTTGGATTGCAAAGAAAAAAGAGAGGTGAAAAGCAAGTGTGAGGGGAGGATGTGCAGGTTTACTCATTGCCGATTGTGGGTGACCTGCAAGGGTGGATAGTGAACAACTTATGTTTTCCATTGTAATTACCTCAGCACACACCTCTTGTGAGTCACTTGTTTGCACATTCTCTTTTACTAAGCTATGTGCTTAGCTACATATAAAACAAGAGGAGGGGATTGCAGGATGCGATGGAGAAAGAGGGTGAAAAAGAGGATGGGATGTCGTAGACAATATGAGGATGGGGGAAAAAGAAAAGTGAGGGAAAGGGCAATACGGGTAGAGAGGAATAATCGGATGAAGGAGAGAGAGAGAAGGGCGGCAAACAAAGGGCTTCGTGTTTAACCTTCGCTCTGTAGGAGACCCAGTGAAATCAGTCATGACTTTCTTTAGGTTGGGCGAGAAGGGAAGACCAGTTACACACTATACTGTGATGGCTGTGACTGGCTTAGACGTCGCAGATCTGACCAACACCATATACCTGATGGCTTCACAATAGAAACTAAGTCCGTTCAACATGACAGTCTCAGCTTCATATATTCATTAACATCGGCTAACAATCTGAACTGTTAAAAGCTGAAAATTGTTTGTGCAAAAGTCTTCCTTAGATACACATTTGAGTCATTGCTATTGTAACAAGCAATGTGATTGCAGCCCATGATTATGACTACTGAAATGACCTCTTCCATTGCTGTGACGAGCAGGCAGTTTAGCAGTCACTAAGTAACATACATTCCCACTCGTGTGCCAGTTTTGTGCTGAATCAACTCTCCTACACACACTAAAGCTAATTAATGCTGTAGCTTTGCTGGTTAATTGGGGCCCTAAACAATCGGAAAGCACATTGCCCCCTTGATACAAGCTTTCTTTACAATAGGAGCATTTGTTAATTCCAAATCCAGCCTCTGTTCATTCTCATTCCCTACCCCTCTTTCTCTTTCTGTCTCTATAACCCCCTCTCTCTTTTATTTACCACTCTCTCTTGCACTCTCTCCCCCTGCCAACTCTCTGTGCCTCCCCCATTTCCACCCCCCTCTCTACCTGCTGCTCCACCCTCCTCCCAGTCTGCTGCTCCACCCCCCTCCCAGTCTGCTGCTCCACCCTCCTCCCAGTCTGCTGCTCCACCCTCCTCCCAGTCTGCTGCTCCATCCTCCTCCCAGTCTGCTGCTCCACCCTCCTCCCAGTCTGCTGCTCCACCCTCCTCCCAGTCTACTGCTCCACCCTTCTCCCAGTCTACTGCTCCACCCTCCTCCCAGCCTACTGCTCCACCCTCCTCCCAGTCTACTGCTCCACCCTCCTCCCAGTCTGCTGCTCCACCCTCCTCCCAGTCTGCTGCTCCACCCTCCTCCCAGTCTGCTGCTCCACCTTCCTCCCAGTCTGCTGCTCCACCCTCCTCTCAGTCTACTGCTCCACCCTCCTCCCAGTCTGCTGCTCCACCCTCCTCCCAGTCTGCTGCTCCACCCTCCTCCCAGCCTACTGCTCCACCCTCCTCCCTGCCTGCTGCTCCACTCTGCCTCCAGGTTCTGGCACCAATTAAAGCCTTAAACAACCATCAAACTAAAGCAACACGCAGGGGCCAACAATGCCACATCCCCCGTGTGAGGACTTTCAGAAATGTGGAGAGCGAGAGCAGGGGGCAGGAGGGGGAAGAAGGTGTGTACTTGTGTATGTGTTCATGAGAGAAATAAATAAAATCTGGGTACGTTTATGGGTCTACGCACAAGCCTTGAAAACAGAACTGAATCAATTCAGAGGTCACACATTTATTTTCTTTACAGATCGTCAATGTTGGTTATAAATGGCCTTTAACACCCATGTAACTTTAAAGGATAAACACAGTCTCTTTCTCTTTCTGAGACACACGCATGCACACACACTAGCTCCGGGGGTCTAAAGCATGGCTAGAACAGCAGGTCCTTCTAGTGCTTGTTTTCATTATTGATCCCTGCAATATTGACCAGGGGAGTGTGTATCAGTGAGGCCATTCTCCCAGCTGGCTGTGTCTCTTCAATAATCATGTCAATGTTCCAGGCTATCATCTCATTGTTCCAGGCTATCACATTCAATAAGTACACATGGATATACTTCCACACAAAGCAGGCATGCAGAAGGTGATACACCGTCACCCATGAAGCCTCACTCATACCACCCTCACACATACAACCTAATTCATACAGTGTCATTCATAGACCCTCACTCAAGGCTTTCTTGTCTACTGAAGACATTTGAATCCATGGTAAATCTTTTCTATCTGAGAAATGTATTTTAATGTAAACCAATCAGGGTTTAGGCCTGGCCATAGCACTATTACAGCAACCACTTTAGTTGTTGATGATTGTCACAACTTCCACCGAAGGTGGTTCCTCTCCTTGTTCGGGCGGTGCTCGGCGGTTGGCGTTGCCATCCTACTAGCCATCACAATACATTTGTATTTTTCTGTTTGTTTTGTCTTTGGTTCATTTACACCTGGTTTTCATTTGCTTTCATTTCTGTGTGTATATTTACCCCTGTTTCCCGCTTCGGTTTGTGTGGGATTATTTTCATGTTGCTCGTTGAAGTTGTCCAGTTTATTCACGTGTGTACAGTGTTGTAGGAAAAGTAAGGAGCTTTGTTTTTCGCCTTCCGTGAGTGACTGTGTGTTCCTATGTCTTGGGTGTGTTATTTGGTATTGTACCTGACCCATTGTTGGACTTGCCTATTAAAGACGCTACTTTGACATCTCTGCTCTCCTATGCTTGACTACCTTAACTAACTCAAGTACAAAGGCGCAACAATGATCTTGTCAATGCTTTAGAAACAAAAATGAAATGTGCCTGCTTATTTAGTGGACCTGTCAAAAACTTTTGATACTGTTTTTCAGGCTATTTTATTGAATAAGTTGTCCTCGATAGGCCTGAGCTCTGACACCTGTTCATGGTTTTATGATTATCTTAGTGACAGAACTCAGGCCACCGTGATTGATGGGGTTAAGTCTGCATTTCTTGAAGTATATAAAGGTGTACCACAGGGATCGCGCCTGATCGCTTCACAATATTTTTTATAAAACACCATTGGTCAATTTTAAACTTCATCTATATGCAGATGATACTATTATGTATGCTCTTGCCCTGACTGTTGACCTGGTTGTGTCAAAAATACTGTCTGATTTTATATGTATGCAGGAATCCCTTGCTGATTTAAAACTTGTGCTTAATACGGTAAAAACAAATGCTGTTTATAAACTACCGTAAGAATGTTTCAGGTGAACTGTTCACTCATTAGACGGGGCTCCAATCAAACGTGCCCCCATATAAATACTTAGGCATTTGGATTCATATAGATTTATATATATATTATATACAGTTGAAGTCAGAAGTTTACATGCACTTAGGTTGGAGTCATTAACCTTTTTGGGATAGGGGGCAGCATTTTCACTTTTGGATGAATAGCGTGCCCAGAGTGAACTGCCTCCTACTCTGTCCCAGATGCTAATATATGCATATTATTATTAGTATTGGATAGAAAACACTGAAGTTTCTAAAACTGTTTGAATGATGTCTGTGAGTATAACAGAACTCATATGGCAGGCGAAAACCTGAGAGAAATTCAACCAGGAAGTGGGACATCTGAGGTTTGTATTTTTTCAAAGCTTGGCCTATAGAATACTCATTGATAAATGGATGAGGTTGCTCTTCCTCGGGCTTCCACTAGATGTCAACCGTCTTTAGAAACTGGTTTGAGGATTCTACTATAAAGGAGGGGCTCATGAGACCTCTTTGAGTCAGTGGTCTGGCAGAGAGCCTTGGTCTCATGACGCGCGCTCCCGACAGAGTTACTTCTCGTTCTGAAGACAAAGGAATTCTCCGGTTGGAACATTATTGATGTTTTATGTTAAACATCCCAATGATTGATTCCATACGTCGTTTGACATGTTTCTAAAGGACTGTAATGGAACTTTTTGTCTGGATGAAGTGCCTGCGCCTCATGAAGATGGATTACTGGGCTGAACACGTTAACAACAAAGTGGCTTTGGACATAAATGATGGAACTTTGATGGACAACAAAGTCAAGGTATTGGAGTTGTAACGGTTTTCCTCCTCTTCTGAGGAGGAGTAGGAAAGATCAGACCAATATGCGGCGTGGTACGTGTCTATGTTAATATTTATTTTAACTGAACACAAAACAAAATAACAATAGAATGAACGAAAACGAAACAGTCAGGTGGAGAAACACAAAACAGAAAACTACACACAAACACCAGGTGGGAACAGGCTACCTAAGTATGGTTCTCAATCAGAGACAACGATTGCCAGCTGCCTCTGATTGGGAACCATACCAGGCCAAACACACAGAAATAGAAAACATGGAACACAAAACATAGAATGCCCACCCCAACTCACGCCCTCACCAAACTAAAATAGAAACATAAAAAAGGAACTAAGGTCAGGACGTGACAGGACATGACAGGAGTGGCCATCACAAAGCCCTGACCTCAATCCTATAGAAAATGTATGTCCAGAACTGAAAAAGTATTATTTTCCACCATAATTTCCAAATAAATTCATTAAAAATCCTACAATGTGATTTTCTGATTTTTTTTTCTCTCATTTTGTCTGTCATAGTTGAAGTGTACCTATGATGAAAATTACAGGCCTCATCTTTTTAAGTGGGAGAACTTGCACAATTGGTGGCTGACTAAATACTTTTTTGCCCCACTGTATAACCTCACTCATATACCCTCACTCATATAGCCTCACTCAAGATAAGTACTGTGCCAGCTTAGAACATAGTCATTCATGTAAAGTTGATTGGCTGCAGAATTGCAGACTGCCGTAAGAAGCTTTGCAGTGTGCCACTACCTTTTCTACTTTGTTTGTAATATTCCAGTATCATTTACATTAATTAAATAGGAGCCAATTGAAGAAACATAAGTGGTGTCATCTAAGTCCTCCAATTTCACAATGCATTTGGAAAGTATTCAGACCCCTTTACTTTTTCCACATTTTGTTACATTGCAGCCTTATTCTAAATTGGATTAAATTGTTTTGTTCCCTCAATCTATACACAATACCCCATAACGACAAATCAAAAACACGTTTTAGAATTTGTAGATTTTTTTTGTAAATTAATTATCACATTGACACAAGTATTTAGACCCTTTACTCAGTACTTTGTTGAAACACGTTTGGCAGCATTTGACAGCCTCGAGTCTTCTCTGGTATGACGCTACAAGCTTGGCATTATTTTCAGCCGATTCTCTGAAGCTCTGTCAGGTTGGATGGGGAGTGTCGCTGCACAGCTATTTTCAGGTCTCTTCAGATATGTTAGATCGGGTTCAAGTCCAGGCTCTGGTTGGGCCACTCAAGAATATTCAGAGACTTGTCCAGAAGCCACTCCTACGTTGTCTTGGCTGTGTGCTTAGGGTCGTTGTTCTGTTGGAAGGTAAACCTTCGCCCCAGTCTGAGTTCTTGTGCACTCTGGAGCACTCTTTTCATCAAGGAAATCTCTTTGCTCCGTTCATCTTTCCCTCGATCCTGACTAGTGTCACTGAAAAACCTCCCCACAGTATGATGTTGCCACCCCCGTGCTTCACCGTAGGGATGGTATTGGCCAGGTGATGAGCGGTGCCTGGTTTCCATCAGACAAGACACTTGGCATTCAGGCCCAATCTTGGTTTCATCAGACCAGGGAATCTTGTTTCTCATGGTCTGAGAGTCCTTCAGGTGCCTTTTGGCAAACTCCAAGCAGGCTGTCATGTGCCTTTTTACTGAGGAGTGGCTTTGTCTGGCCACTCTGCCATTAAGGCCTGAGTGCTGCATAGATGGTTGTATTTCTGGAGGGTTCTCCCATCTCCACAGAGGAACTCTGGAGCACTGTCAGAGTGACCATCAGGTTCTTGGTCACCTCCCTGACCAAGGCACTTCTCCCCTGATTGCTCAGTTTGGATGGGCGGCCAGCTCTAGGAAGAGTCTTGGTGGTTCCAAACTTCTTCCATTTAAGAATGATAAAGGCCACTGTGTTCTTGGGGACCTTCAATTCTGAATACATTTTTTGGTAACCTTTCCCACATCTGTGCCTCGACACAATCCTGTCTCAGAGCTCTACAGACAATTCCTTCAACCTCAAGGATTGGTTTTTGCTCTGACATGCACTGTCAACTGTGGAACCTTATATAGACAGGTGTGTGCCTTCCCAAATTATTTCTGTTTTGTTATTTTGAATACATTTGGTTGATAAAGTTTTACTTATAACAGCAATAATTCAAGCCATTCATTTAAAATGTCTGCTCTCCTGAGTGTATACTTTCCTGTTTATTTTGCAGGTGCAGTAAAGAAGTGGGACCTGAAGGCACAGATCAAGATATCAAGGGTGCCATGGCAGAGCACCTCAAGCACACACCAGGGAGAATGGGGGGTGGTGACAACAATAGTCATTGCTAGGGTTTCAGACTCTATGCTCGAGGTGTAACGGTTCACTGGACAGAACCCGTTTTTTATTTTGTCGTCGTTTCGTGATTGGTTTAAAGTTTAGGTTTTGCCATACATTTTCCCATCTGCCGTTTTCACATGTAACAGTGTTGTTTCCCAGCCATCTGCATCCACTCACCATTCCTGATAAACGACCACTGCGCTGCCGCTGACCCCAGGGCCAGGAGGTTGCCAACTTCAACAGCCAGGAGTTAATAGAGCAGGTGTTCTTCCAGATTGACACCTGTGTTAATTACAGTGATTTTCACAGCTCCTGCTTTTCCAAAGTCCCTCACATGGCATCGAACACTTTTTTGTTGCCCTAGCACTACACAGCTGATTCAAATGATTAAAGCTTGGCAATGAGGTGGTTATTTGAATCAGCTAAGGCAAAAACCACAACGTGCACCAAGGGGGACCCCAGGACCGAGTTTGGGAAACCCTGCCTTAGGGCAGAGTCCTACATCGGTTGGTTGCATACTTTTTGAGCATTCTATATGTCTGCGGGCCGGGTTGCACTCAAAAACAAACATCACCCCCATGCTGTTGTCAGAGTGGCACTGAGACAGGATGCTTGCACACACAAAGTGGTATAGCATACCCTGCTTTCCCTCCGCCTTCCCTTCATATCATCTTACTTTATCACAGTCACTGTTTTCTCCCTATAAGGTAGCTCGGCCACAGGAAGTGGCAGTGTTTGAGAACAAAATGAGAGGAAGAAAATGATTGAAAACAGTTCACAAGTGAAGTTTCAAGTTTGGAAACATATAGTTGATGTTATCCTTGGACGGATTTTCACTCAGCATGCAAATCCATGTTGATTGACAGTTCCAAAACAGGCAATTCCTTCGACCTCATGGCTTGGTTCTTGCTCTGGCATGCACTGTCAACTGTGGGACCTTATAGAGACAGGTGTGTGCCTTTCCAAATGATGTCTAATCAATTGAATTTACCACAGGTGGACTCCAATCAAGTTGTAGAAACATCTGAAGGATGATCAAAGGAAACAGGATGCACCTGAGCTCAATTTCGAGTCTCATAGCAAAGGGTCTGAATAACTATGTAAATAAGGTATTTATGTTTTTTATTTTGAATAGATTTGCAAACATTTCTAAAAACCTGTTTTTTCTGTGTCGTTGTGGGGTATTGTGGGTAGATTGTTCTTAACTGACTTGCCTAGTAAAATAAAGGTAAAATTAAAATTAAAGATTGATGAGGAAAATTGTTTATTTAATCCATTTTAGAATAAGGCTGTAATGTGAAAAAATGAAGCAGTCTGAATACTTTCCGAATGCACTGTACTTCAACTAATCACTTGGGAAGGATCACTTAAGTTGCACGAAAGCTAGAGGGGTCTGATGGTGTAATAGTGGTCCATACATTACCTTTACATCACCTGTAGCACACAGAATATTGATCAATCTCTCTCAACAGGTTAGTGGTTTGTATAATGTTCTCGCAAATGGATACCTCAGTGTACATTTGCGGCAGTGTAGCCTAGTGGTTAGAGCATTGGACTAGTAACCGAAAGGTTGCAAGTTCAAATCCCCGAGCTGAGAAGGTACAAAATCTGTTGTTCTGCCCCTGAACAGGCAGTTAACTCACTGTTCCTAGGCCGTCATTGAAAATAAGAATTTGTTCTTAACTGACTTGCCTAGTAAATAAGGTAAAAAAAAACAACAACATTGCCTTCAGCAAGTATTCACCCCCCTTTTCTTTTTCCACATTTTGCTGTGTTACAGCCTGAGTTTAAAATGGATTACATTTAGATGTTTTGTCACTGGCCTACACACAATAGCCCATACTGTCAACGTGGAATTATGTTTTTCAAAAATGTACAAATCTGAAATGTCTTGAGTCAATAAGTCCTTTATGGGAAGGAAGCCTAGGTAAGTTCAGGAGTGAATGTTGTAGTTACCCCACAATGTTAGCCTAATTGACCGTGAAAAGAAAGAAGCCTGTACAGACATTCTGTTTGCCACAAGGCACTAAAATAAAACTGCAAAGAATGTGGCGAAGAAATTAACTTTTTGTCCTGAATACAAAGCGTTATGTTTGGGGAAATACAACCCAACACATTACTGAGTACCATTTCATATTTTCAAGCATGGTGGAGGCTGCATCATGTTATGGGTATGCTAGTCATTGACAAGGACTATGCAGTTTTGTTTAGGATAAAGATAAATTGAATCTAGCTAAGCACAGGCAAAATCCTAGAGGAAAACCTGGTTCAGTCTGCTTTCCTGGAGGCGAAAGCAACGCACACCTGTTTTGGCGAGGTGCTGGCTAGTGGAGTAGAACACTTGAAAAAGAAAAGGAGAGCCTCTCACTCTAGGAGCTCAGATGCAATAATTGAATAACCAACGTTTCGACAGCCAAGCTGTCTTCATCAGGGCTTTCCAACAGACACTGGAAGACAAATTCACCTTTCAGCAGGACAATGACCTAAAACACAAGGCCAAATATACACTGGAGTTAATTACCAAGACGACATTGAATGTTCCCGAATGGCCTAGTTAGTTTAGACTTAAATTGTCTTAAAAAATATGGCAAATCTTGAAAATGGCTGACTAGCAATGATCAACAACCAACTTGACAGAGCTTGAAGGATTTTTAAAATAATAATGTTCAAATATTGTACAATCCATGTGTGCAAAGCTCTTAGACTTACCTAGACAGACTCACAGCTGTAATTGCTGTCAAAGGCGATTCTAACATGTATTGTCTCAGATGGTTGAATATTTATCTCATCAATATATATTTGTGTTGTTTTTTTTGTGTGCAAATGTTAGAATTTTTCTTCCACTTTGACATTACAGAGTATTTTGTGGAAAAAGTCAAGGTGTGTGAAAAGGTAATGTCACCAACTGACAAATGAGAGAATACTACAGTGGATGTGTGATTTTGAAAGAGTTTGGGATCCATGCTTGACCATGTGATCATTATGATCATTATTTTCCTCTGAGTTACTGCTTCGCTGCTTGTTCACTCCCATTTCTGTTAAAAGATGTTAAGAATTTGAAAATGAGGAGGACCTTGGATTTATGGCTGAAAAGGAGCCCTTTGTTGTAGACCTGAGACTGTATTTTTTGAGCCAAGACTCTCCCCAGGGTAGTTTAGAGTGGAACGTTGCTATGGGAAGCGTAGTTTGTGTCTTTTGGAAAATATATGGAAAGAAGTGGAAATGCAGCTAGAGTCATGAGAGGAATTGGCAAGCAGGTTGGCAGGCAGGGGTGGCAGAGAGCGCCCCAGGCAGGGGTGGCAGAGGGCGCCCCAGGCAGGGGTGGCAGAGGGCGCCCCAGGCAGGGGTGGCAGAGGGCGCCCCAGGTAGGGGTGGCAGAGGGCGCGCAGGACTTGTAATCTGCGAGTGGCAGCAGTTTGAATACAGATATGTTTTTTGGTGTTTTTCTTTTCCATAGAAAAGTTTGTGGTCATATGCACATCCTTAAAAACATATGTCTTGGCTAACGAAGATCGGTTTCGGATTGATACGTAGTAAATAAAGCAGTGAATTGCTGGCCTTCTTGTTCTTTATTTTCTAACTAACCTGTCAATCCTCCCCTTAACCATAGCATGCATCATCCTAATATGGAGAAGTTAAAAGGGCAATCTGCATTTGCTACATACATTTTTAAACTATAAAATTAATGATATACATGTATGCCCATTGACTCTTGAAGAATATAACTTTTAAATGTCTCATGAGCTTAGTTCAACTGTGTTACCCTATCAGAACTACAAATATAATCTTGTTTTACTCTGTATAACCTTAAAACATGGTTACAACTATAATGTTGATATAATGGATGGTCAGTCCTGTATCCATAGCTCTGTCCATGAGTGTGTTTACATTTCTCCATCCCAATCTCTCAGCTTTTTACCACATCAGTGACACTTTGTCATTGTTGCACCTGCAGATTTCCCCTTAAAGGTACGGAGAAGAAAAAGGGGAGATATTAAAACACAAACCACAGTCTGAATGACAGACACTTGCATGTAGAGCCTTTTTTGAACTCTTTATTTACACGTCTTTCTCTATCTCCTCTCTTCCTGTGTCTTTAACCTACAGTATGTGGAGATGATTAAGTGCGCATGGGCGTAAACATTACATTTCAAATAGATGTAATCACACAGACATGTCTTTAATGAAAAGCTTTCTGTTGTGAATTCATTAACTAACACATGAAAGGGAGTCTCCCTGTTGTGTCCACTCCCGGCAGGACGTATTCTGCTCATGGGCTTGTTAAGATCTGGAAAACAGCCAGGTGTAACTAAATAGAATTTATCAACTTGCAAAGACGACTGATTTTGCCACCGTTTTGTCTTGTCATTAGCAAACATGAAAGCAGTAAGCAAATGTATCAATTCACTCTTCACTAACCCTGCCCCCCATAGTTATGACGAGGCGGCAGGGTAGCCTAGTGGTTAGAGCGTTGGACTAGTAACCGGAAGGCTGCAAGTTCAAACTCCCGAGCTGACAAGGTACAAATCTGTCGTTCTGCCCCTGAACAGGCAGTTAACCCACTGTTCCTTGACCGTCATTGAAAATAAGAATTTGTTCTTAACTTACTTGCCTGGTTAAATAAAGGTAAAATAAAAAAATAAAAAAAATAAATTGTTGCTGTCTCTGTCAAGCTTTCACTTCTGATTCAAACATGTAAACTTATACAGAAGATAAACCAGACTTTCCAGACTAAGTGATAACAATGGCTGCCCATTCACTTCAATGGAAGTTGCTCAAAAGTGCATTAGCCAAAAATACCAACACACCATGCATCACCAGCTTGCTTTACCTGCTCATTAAACAAGTGCAACTGTGACTCCATGCCTCACCAATGTGATTGGCTTGCACTCTACTGGACCACAGCCTGGCTGTGATGACCGAAGCATGGAAATAAAATTAACAACTTCACAACTTTATCATTTAAACATTAAGACATCCACCAAAATAATTGAGGATGAATCAGTCCATGTCCTAATGAGAGGATATCTCAATCTCCTCTCTATTATAGAATTTCACTAGCGGTCAAAAGTTTTAGAACACCTACTCATTCAAGGGTTTTTTTATTTTTTATTTTTTTTTACTATTTTCTACATTGTAGAATAATAGTGAAGACATCAAAACTACGAAATAACACTTATGGAATCATGTAGTAAGTAACCAAAAAAGCAACAAAAAAAAGTCTAAATATATATTTAAATTTGAGATTCTTCAAAGTAGACACATTTTGCCTTGATGACAGCTTTGCACACTCTTGGCATTCTCTCAACCAGCTTCATGAGGTAGTCACCCGGAATGCATTTCAATTAACAGGTGTGCCTTAAAAGTTAAGTTGTGGAATTCCTTTCGTTCTTAATGCGTTTCAGCCAATCAGTTGTGTTGCGACAAGGTGGGGGTATGCAGAAAATAGCCCTATTTGGAAAAAAACAAGTCCATATTATGGAAAGAACAGCTCAAATAAGCAAAGAGAAAGTTCATCAAAACCATCAAGCGCTATGATGAAACTGGCTGTCATGAGGACCGACACAGAAATGGAAGACCCAGAATTACCTCTGCTGCAGAGGATAAGTTCACTCGAGTTACCTGGCTGTCATGAGGACCTCCACAGAAAAGGAAGACCCAGAGTTACCTCTGCTGCAGAGGATAAGTTCACTAGAGTTACCAGCCTCAGAAATTACAGCCAAAATAAATGCCTCACAGAGTTCAAGTAACAGACACATCTCAACATCAACTGTTCAGAGGAGACTGTGTGAATCAGGCCTTCATGGTTGAATTACTGCAAAGAAACCACTACTAAAGGACACCAATAATAAGAAGAGACTTTGTGAAACACAATGTGGGTGAAAGGATGATCTCTGCATGTGTTTTTCCCACCATAAAGCATGGAGGAGAAGGTGTAATGACGTGGAGGTGCTTTGCTGATGACACTGTCAAGGCATACCTAACCAGCATGGCTACCACAGCATTCTGCAGCGATTCGCCATCCCATCTGGTTCGGGCTTAGTAGGACGATCATTTGTTTTTCAACAGGACAATGACCAAACACACCTCCAGGCTGTGTAAGGAGAGTGATGGAGGGCTGCATCAGATGACCTGGCCTCCACAATCCCCCGACCTCAACCAAATTGAGATGCATTTAACCATGCCAAGGTGACTGGGAATATGGTCAAGCACAAACAGTGTAGTTATTCCCTTAGGCAAAACTTCAGTACAGAGACAAAGTGGAGTCACAATTCAACGGCTCAGACACGAGACGTATGTGGCAGGGTCTACACACAATCAAGCATTACAAAGGGAAAACCAGCCACGTTGCGGACACCGACGCCCTGCTCCCACAGAAGCTAAACACCTTCTTCGCCCGATTTGAGGATAACACAATGCCACTGATGTGGCCCGCTCCCAAGGACTGTGGGCTCTCATTCTCCGTGGCCGACATGAGTAAGACATTTAAGCGTGTTAACCCTCGTGCTTCTACACCTGCATTGCTTGCTGTTTGGGGTTTTAGGCTGGGTTTCAGCACTTTGAGATATCAGCTGATGTACGAAGGGTTATATAAAGACATTTGATTTGATGCATCACTGTCTGTGTGTGTGAGCCATTTCAGATTGTCAGTGATGTGTACGCCGAGGATCTTGAAGCTTTACACCTTCTCCAGTACCGTCGCTGTGGATAGGGGAGTGCTCCCGCTGTTTCCTGAAGTCCACGATCAGCTCCTTTGTTGTGTTGAGAGAGAGGTTATTTTCCTGGCCCCACTCTGCCAAGGACTTCACCTCCTCCCTGTGGGCTGTCTCATCATTGTTGGTAATCAGGCCTACTACTGTAGTGTCGTCTGCAACCTTTATGATTGAGTTAGAGGTGTGCGTGGCCACTCAGTCATGGGTGAACAGGGAGTACAGGAGAGGGCTGAGCACGCACCCTTGTGGAGGCCCTGTGTTGAGGATCAGCGAAGTGGAGGTGATGTTTCCTACCTTCACCACATGGTTGTGGTCCGACAGGAAGTCCAGGACCTCGTTGCACAGGGCAGGGTTTTGACCCAGGGAAACTAGTTTAACGATAAGCTTGCAGGGTACTATTGTGTTGAAGGCTGAGCTACAGTCAATGAAAAGCATTCTGATGTACAGTTGAAGTCGGAAGTTTACATACACCTTAGCCAAATACATTTAAACTCCGTTTTTCATAGTACCTGACATTTAATCCTTGTAAATATTCCCTGTCTAAGGTCAGTTAGGATCACCACTTTATTTTAAGAATGTGAAATGTCAGAATAATAGCAGAGAGAATGATTTAGCTTGTATTCAGCTGATTTCAGCTTGTATTTCTTTCATCACATTCCCAGCAGGTCAGACGTTTACATACACTCAATTAGTATTTGGTAGCATTGCCTTTAAATTGTTTAACTTGCGTCAAACATTTTGGGTAGCCTTCCACAAGCTTCCCACAATATGTTGGGTGAAGTTTGGCCCATTACTCCTGACAGAGCTGGTGTAACTGAGTCAGGTTTGTATGCCTCCTTGCTCGCACACGATATTTCAGTTCTGCCCACAAATCTTCTATAGGATTTAGGTCAGGGCTATGTGATGGCCACTCCAATACCTTGACTTTGTTGTCCTTAAGCAATTTTGTCACAACTTTGGAAGTATGCTTGTCCATTTGAAAGACCCATTTGTGACCAAGCTTTAACTTCCTGACTGTCAATGTCTTGAGATATTGCTTCAATATATCCACATAATTTCCCCTCCTGTTGCCATCTTTTTTGTGAAGTGCACCAGTCCCTTCTGTAGCAAAGCACCCCCACAACATGATGCTGCCACCCCCGTGCTTCACTGTTGGGATGGTGTTCCTCGACTTGCAAGCCTGCCCCTTTTTCCTCCCAACATAACGAAGCCAAACAGTTCTATTTTTATTTCATCAGACCACAGGACATTTTTTCAACAAGTACAACCTTTGTCACCATGTGCAGTTGCAAACCGTAGTCTTCCTGAGCGGTATGATGGCTGCTTGGTCCCACGGTGTTTATGTTTGCTTACTATTGTTTGTACAGATGACCGTGGTACCTTCAGGCATTTGGAAATAGTCCCCAAAGATGAACGAGACTTGTGAAGGTCTATAATTTATTTTCTGAGGTCTTGGCTGATTTCTTTAGATTTTCCCATGATGTCAAGCAAAGAGGCACTGAGTTTGAAGGTAGGCCTTGAAATACATCCACAGGTACACCTCCAATTGACACAAATTGTGTCAATTCTCCTATCAGAAGTTTCTAAAGCCATGACACCATTTTAAAATGTTCCAAGCTGTTTAAAGGCAAAGTCTACTCAGTCTATGTAAACTTCTGACTTCTGACAGGAATTGTGATACAGTGAATTGTAAGTGAAATAATCTGTCTGTGAACAAATGTCTACTGTATTTAGTCAATGCCACTCCGACATTGCTCGTCTTAATATTTATATTAATATATTTCTTAATTAACTTCTTTTACTTTTAGATTTGTGTATTGTTGTGAACTGTTAGACACTACTGCACTGTTGGAGCTAGAAACACAAGCATTTCACTACACCCGCAAAAACATCTGCTAAATATGTGACCAATACAATTTGATTTGATTCTAGAACTATATCTCATACTCTCCTCTCTATTATGGAATTACATCTCACTCTCCTCTCTATTATAGAACTATATCTCACTCTCCTCTCTATTATAGACCTATATCTCACTCTCCTCTTTATTATAGACCTATATCTCACTCTCCTCTCTATTATAGAACTATATCTCACTCTACTCTCTATTATAGACCTATATCTCACTCTCCTCTCTATTATTGACCTATATCTCACTCTCCTCTCTATTATAGACCTATATCTCACTCTCCTCTCTATTATAGACCTATATCTCACTCTCCTCTCTATTATAGAACTATATCTCACTCTCCTCTCTATTATAGACCTATATCTCACTCTACTCTCTATTATAGACCTATATCTCACTCTCCTCTCTATTATAGAACTATATCTCACTCTCCTCTCTATTATAGACCTATATCTCACTCTCCTCTCTATTATAGACCTAAATCTCACTCTCCTTTCTATTATAGACCTATATCTCACTCTCCTCTCTATTATAGAACTATATCTCACTCTACTCTCTATTATAGACCTATATCTCACTCTCCTCTCTATTATAGACCTATATCTCACTCTCCTCTCTATTATAGACCTATATCTCACTCTACTCTCTATTATAGACCTATATCTCACTCTCCTCTCTATTATAGACCTATATCTCACTCTCCTCTCTATTATAGACCTATATCTCACTCTACTCTCTATTATAGACCTATATCTCACTCTCCTCTCTATTATAGAACTATATCTCACTCTCTTCTCTATTATGGAATTACATATCACTCCCCTCTCTATTATGGAATTACATCTCACTCTCCTCTCTATTATAGAACTATATCTCACTCTCTTCTCTATTATGGAATTACATCTCACTCCCCTCTCTATTATGGAATTACATCTCACTCCCCTCTCTATTATGGAATTACATCTCACTCTCCTCTCTATTATAGAACTATATCTCACTCTCCTCTCTATTATGGAATTACATCTCACTCTCCCCTCTATTATGGAATTACATCTCACTCTCCTCTCTATTATAGAACTGTATCACACTCTCCTCTCTATTACAGAACTGTATCTCACTCTCCTCTCTATTATGGAACTATATCTCACACTCTCCTCTCTATTATGGAACTATATCTCATACTCTCCCCTCTATTACATAACTGTATCTCACTCTCCTCTCTATTTTTAGAACTGTATCTCACTCTCCTCTCTATATTTAGAACTGTATCTCACTCTCCTCTCTGGAACTATATCTCACTCTCCTCTCTGGAACTATACCTCACTCTCCTCTCTTTTATAGAACTATATCTCACTCTCCTCTCTATTATAGAACTATATCTCACTCTCCTCTCTATTATAGAACTATATCCCACTCTCCTCTCTATTATAGAACTGTATCTCACTCTCCTCTCTGGAACTATATCTCACTCTCCTCTATTATAGAACTATATCTCACTCTCCTCTCTATTATAGAACTATATCTCACTCTCCTCTCTATTACAGAACTGTATCTCACTCTCCTCTCTGGAACTATATCTCACTCTCCTCTCTTATAGAACTATATCTCATACTCTCCTCTCTATTATGGAACTATATCTCATACTCTCCTCTCTATTACATAACTGTATCTCACTCTCCTCTCTATTTTTAGAACTGTATCTCACTCTCCTCTCTATATTTAGAACTGTATCTCACTCTCCTCTCTGGAACTATATCGCACTCTCCTCTCTTATAGAACTATACCTCACTCTCCTCTCTATTATAGAACTATATCTCACTCTCCTCTCTATTATAGAACTATATCTCACTCTCCTCTCTATTATAGAACTGTATCTCAATCTCCTCTCTGGAACTATATCTCACTCTCCTCTCATATAACTATATCTCACTCTCCTCTCTATTATAGAACTATATCTCATACTCTCCTCTCTATTATGGAACTATATCTCATACTCTCCTCTCTATTATGGAACTATATCTCATACTCTCCTCTCTATTACATAACTGTATCTCACTCTCCTCTCTATTTTTAGAACTGTATCTCACTCTCCTCTCTATTATAGACCTATATCTCACTCTACTCTCTATTATAGACCTATATCTCACTCTCCTCTCTATTATAGAACTATATCTCACTCTCTTCTCTATTATGGAATTACATATCACTCCCCTCTCTATTATGGAATTACATCTCACTCTCCTCTCTATTATAGAACTATATATCACTCTCTTCTCTATTATGGAATTACATCTCACTCCCCTCTCTATTATGGAATTACATCTCACTCCCCCTCTCTATTATGGAATTACATCTCACTCTCCTCTCTATTATAGAACTATATCTCACTCTCCTCTCTATTATGGAATTACATCTCACTCTCCCCTCTATTATGGAATTACATCTCACTCTCCTCTCTATTATAGAACTGTATCACACTCTCCTCTCTATTACAGAACTGTATCTCACTCTCCTCTCTATTATGGAACTATATCTCACACTCTCCTCTCTATTATGGAACTATATCTCATACTCTCCCCTCTATTACATAACTGTATCTCACTCTCCTCTCTATTTTTAGAACTGTATCTCACTCTCCTCTCTATATTTAGAACTGTATCTCACTCTCCTCTCTGGAACTATATCTCACTCTCCTCTCTGGAACTATACCTCACTCTCCTCTCTTTTATAGAACTATATCTCACTCTCCTCTCTATTATAGAACTATATCTCACTCTCCTCTCTATTATAGAACTATATCCCACTCTCCTCTCTATTATAGAACTGTATCTCACTCTCCTCTCTGGAACTATATCTCACTCTCCTCTATTATAGAACTATATCTCACTCTCCTCTCTATTATAGAACTATATCTCACTCTCCTCTCTATTACAGAACTGTATCTCACTCTCCTCTCTGGAACTATATCTCACTCTCCTCTCTTATAGAACTATATCTCATACTCTCCTCTCTATTATGGAACTATATCTCATACTCTCCTCTCTATTACATAACTGTATCTCACTCTCCTCTCTATTTTTAGAACTGTATCTCACTCTCCTCTCTATATTTAGAACTGTATCTCACTCTCCTCTCTGGAACTATATCGCACTCTCCTCTCTTATAGAACTATACCTCACTCTCCTCTCTATTATAGAACTATATCTCACTCTCCTCTCTATTATAGAACTATATCTCACTCTCCTCTCTATTATAGAACTGTATCTCAATCTCCTCTCTGGAACTATATCTCACTCTCCTCTCATATAACTATATCTCACTCTCCTCTCTATTATAGAACTATATCTCATACTCTCCTCTCTATTATGGAACTATATCTCATACTCTCCTCTCTATTATGGAACTATATCTCATACTCTCCTCTCTATTACATAACTGTATCTCACTCTCCTCTCTATTTTTAGAACTGTATCTCACTCTCCTCTCTATTATAGAACTATATCTCACTCTCCTCTCTTATAGAACTATATCTCACTCTCTCCTCTCTATTATGGAACTATATCTCATACTCTCCTCTCTATTACATAACTGTATCTCACTCTCCTCTCTATTATAGAACTGTATCTCACTCTCCTCTATTATGGAACTATATCTCACTCTCCTCTCTATTATATAACTATATCTCACTCTCCTCTCTATTATAGAACTGTATCTCACTCTCCTCTCTGGAACTATATCTCACTCTCCTCTCTTATAGAACTATATCTCACTCTCCTCTCTATTATGGAACTATATCTCACTCTACTCTCTATTATAGACCTATATCTCACTCTCCTCTATTATGGAACTATATCTCACTCTCCTCTATTAAGGAACTATATCTCACTCTCCTCTCTATTATGGAACTATATCTCACTCTCCTATCTATTATAGAACTATATCTCATACTCTCCTCTATTATAGAACTATATCTCACTCTCCTCTATTATGGAACTATATCTCACTCTCCTCTATTAAGGAACTATATCTCACTCTCCTCTCTATTATGGAACTATATCTCACTCTCCTCTCTATTATAGAACTATATCTCATACTCTCCTCTCTTATAGAACTATATCTCACTCTCCTCTTTATTATGGAACTATATCTCACTCTCCTCTCTATTATGGAACTATATCTCACTCTCCTCTATTAAGGAACTATATCTCACTCTCCTCTCTATTATGGAACTATATCTCACTCTCCTCTCTATTATAGAACTATATCTCATACTCTCCTCTATTATAGAACTATATCTCATACTCTCCTCTCTATTATAGAACTATATCTCATACTCTCCTCTCTATTACATAACTGTATCTCACTCTCCTCTCTATTTTTTAGAACTGTATCTCACTCTCCTCTCTATATTTAGAACTGTATCTCACTCTCCTCTCTGGAACTATATCTCACTCTCCTCTCTGGAACTATACCTCACTCTCCTCTCTATTATAGAACTATATCTCACTCTCCTCTCTATTATAGAACTATATCTCACTCTCCTCTCTATTATAGAACTATATCCCACTCTCCTCTCTATTATAGAACTGTATCTCACTTTCCTCTCTGGAACTATATCTCACTCTCCTCTCTTATAGAACTATATCTCATACTCTCCTCTCTATTATGGAACTATATCTCATACTCTCCTCTCTATTACATAACTGTATCTCACTCGCCTCTCTATTACATAACTGTATCTCACTCTCCTTTCTGGAACTATATCACACTCTCCTCTCTTATAGAACTATACTTCACTCTCCTCTCTATTATAGAACTATATCTCACTCTCCTCTCTATTATAGAACTATATCTCATACTCTCCTCTCTATTATGGAACTATATCTCATACTCTCCTCTCTATTACATAACTGTATCTCACTCTCCTCTCTATTATAGAACTATATCTCACTCTCCTCTCTTATAGAACTATATCTCACTCTCTCCTCTCTATTATGGAACTATATCTCATACTCTCCTCTCTATTACATAACTGTATCTCACTCTCCTCTCTATTATAGAACTGTATCTCACTCTCCTCTATTATGGAACTATATCTCACTCTCCTCTCTATTATATAACTATATCTCACTCTCCTCTCTATTATAGAACTATATCTCACTCTCCTCTCTATTTTTAGAACTGTATCTCACTCTCCTCTCTGGAACTATATCTCACTCTCCTCTCGTATAGAACTATATCTCACTCTCCTCTCTATTATGGAACTATATCTCACTCTCCTCTATTAAGGAACTATATCTCACTCTCCTCTCTATTATGGAACTATATCTCACTCTCCTCTCTATTATAGAACTATATCTCATACTCTCCTCTCTATTATAGAACTATGTCTCATACTCTCCTCTCTATTACATAACTGTATCTCACTCTCCTCTCTATTTTTAGAACTGTATCTCACTCTCCTCTCTATTATAGAACTACAGTGCCTTGCGAAAGTATTCGGCCCCTTGAACTTTGCGACCTTTTGTCACATTTCAGGCTTCAAACATAAAGATATAAAACTGTATTTTTTTGTGAAGAATCAACAACAAGTGGGACACAATCATGAAGTGGAACGACATTTATTGGATATTTCAAACTTTTTTAACAAATCAAAAACTGAAAAATTGGGCGTGCAAAATTATTCAGCCCCCTTAAGTTAATACTTTTGTAGCACCACCTTTTGCTGCGATTACAGCTGTATGTCGCTTGGGGTATGTCTCTATCAGTTTTGCACATCGAGAGATGAATTTTTTTCCCATTCCTCCTTGCAAAACAGCTCGAGCTCAGTGAGGTTGGATGGAGAGCATTTGTGAACAGCAGTTTTCAGTTCTTTCCACAGATTCTCGATTGGATTCAGGTCTGGACTTTGACTTGGCCTTTCTAACACCTGGATATGTTTATTTTTGAACCATTCCATTGTAGATTTTGCTTTATCTTTTGGATCATTGTCTTGTTGGAAGACAAATCTCTGTCCCAGTCTCAGGTCTTTTGCAGACTCCATCAGGTTTTCTTCCAGAATGGTCCTGTATTTGGCTCCATTCATCTTCCCATCAATTTTAACCATCTTCCCTGTCCCTGCTGAAGAAAAGCAGGCCCAAACCATGATGCTGCCACCACCATGCTTGACAGTGGGGATGGTGTGTTCATTGTGATGAGCTGTGTTGCTTTTACACCAAACATAACGTTTTGCATTGTTGCCACAAAGTTCAATTTTGGTTTCATCTGACCAGAGCACCTTCTTCCACATGTTTGGTCTGTCTCCCAGGTGGCTTGTGGCAAACTTTAAACAACATTTTTTATGGATATCTTTAAGAAATGACTTTCTTCTTGCCACTCTTCCATAAAGGCCAGATTTGTGCAATATACGACTGATTGTTGTCCTATGGACAGAGTCTCCCACCTCAGCTGTAGATCTCTGCAGTTCATCCAGAGTGATCATGGGCCTCTTGGCTGCATCTCTGATCAGTCTTCTCCTTGTATGAGCTGAAAGTTTAGAGGGACGGCCAGGTCTTGGTAGATTTGCAGTGGTCTGATACTCCTTCCATTTCAATATTATCGCTTGCACAGTGCTCCTTGGGATGTTTAAAGCTTGGGAAATCTTTTTGTATCCAAATCCGGCTTTAAACTTCTTCACAACAGTATCTCGGACCTGCCTGGTGTGTTCCTTGTTCTTCATGATGCTCTCTGTGCTTTTAACGGACCTCTGAGACTATCACAGTGCAGGTGCATTTACACTCTCCTCTCTATTACAGAACTGTATCTCACTCTCCTCTCTATTACAGAACTGTATCTCACTCTCCTCTCTATTATAGAACTATATCTCTCACTCTCCTCTCTATTATAGAACTATATCTCATACTATCCTCTCTATTTTAGAACTAAATCTCACTCTCCTCTCTATTATAGAACTTATTTTTGATCACAGACCATACAGAGGCTTTTGAAAATATTCACCCCCTTGGCATTTTTCCTATTTTGCTGCTTTACAGCCTGGAATAAAAATAGATAATTGGGGGTTTGTATCATTTGATTTACACAACATGCCTACCACTTTGAAGATGAACAATATTTTTTATTATAAAACAAACAAGAAATAAGACAAAACAACTGAAAACTTGAGCGTGCATAACTATTCACCCACCCCATCCCCACCCCCTTCTATAAGCTTGGCACATCTAGCCACTGGGATTTTTGCCTATTCTTCAAGGCAAAACTGCTCCAGCTCCTTCAAGTTGGATGGGTTCCGCTGGTGTACAGCAATCTTTAAGTCATACCACAGATTCTCAATTGGATTGAGGTCTGGACTTTGACTAGGCCATTCCAAGACATTTCAATGTTTCCTCTTAAACCACTCAAGTGTTGCTTTAGCAGTATGCCTAGGGTCATTATCCTGCTGGAAGGTGAACCTCCATCCCAGTCTCAAATCTCTGGAAGACTGAAACAGGTTTCCCTCAAGAATTTCCCTGTATTTTGCACAATCCATCATTCCTTCAATTCTGACCAGTTTCTGTTCTGAGAATTATGTTCTCAATGTTTATAAACCAATTCAATTAAACTACTCAGTCTGCTAAATCAGGATTTGTAAGATACTGATTGAAATGAAACAGACAGAGGCCCAGCTAAAATAGTCAATAAGTTTGAGAGCTGGTCTGTTGTACAAAACCATTAATTTTATACTGGCTTCTTACGCCCACATACGCACATACTTCACAAACAAAACATTAGGTATCCTACTCACACACTGTCCTGCTACCCAGCCGACAAAGATTGGGGGAGTCCGTGAGAAGCATTCCCTGTCCTCTTTCAAGATAGGGAGACCCTGGGAAGTACTCTGTGGCCCCCGGCCAAGGTCGGCACTTTCACTCGAGTGGTAGCATGAGACGGAGTCTACAACCCACACAAGTGGCTCAGGTAGTGCAGCTCATCCAGGATGGCACATCAATGCAAGCTGTGGCAAGAAGGTTTGCTGTGTCTGTCAGCGTAGTGTCCAGAGCATGGACGCGCTACCAGGAGACAGGCCAGTACATCAGGAGACGTGGAGGAGGGCAACAACCCAGCAGCAGGAACGCTACCTCCGCCTTTGTGCAAGGAGGATCAGGAGGAGCACTGCCAGAGCCCTGCAAAATGACCTCCAGCAGGCCACAAATGTGCATGTGTCTGCTCAAACGGTCAGAAACAGACTCCATGAGGGTGGTATGAGAGCCCGACGTCCACAGGTGGGGGTTGTGCTTACAGCCCAACACCGTGCAGGACGTTTTTCATTTGCCAGAGAGCAGCAAGATATGCAAATTCGCCACTGGCGCCCTGTGCTCTTCACAGATGAAAGTAGGTTCACACTGAGCAAATGTGGCAGACGTGACAGTCTGGAGACACCGTGGAGAACGTTCTGCTGCCTGCAACATCCTCCAGCATGACCGGTTTGGTGGTGGGTCAGTCATGGTGTGGGGTGGCATTTCTTTGTGGGGCCGCACAGCCCTCCATTTGCTCGCCAGAGATAGCCTGACTGCCATTAGGTACCGAGATGAGATCCTCAGAACCCTTGTGAGACTATATGCTGGTGCGGTTGGCCCTTGGTTCCTCCTAATGCAAGACAATGCTAGACCTCATGTGGCTGGAGTGTGTCAGCAGTTCCTGCAAGAGGAAGGCATTGGTGCTATGGACTGGCCCGCCCGTTCCCCAGACCTGAATCCAATTGAGCACATCTGGGACATCATGTCTCGCTCCATCCACCAACGCCACGTTGCACCACAGACTGTCCAGGAGTTGGCGGATGCTTTTGTCCAGGTCTGGGAGGAGATCCCTCAGGAGACTATCCTCTACCTCATCAGGATCATGCCCAGGCATTGTAGGGAGGTCATACAGGCACGTGGAGGCCACACATACTCCTGAACCTCATTTTGACTTGTTTTAAGGACATTACATCAAAGTTGGATCAGCCTGTGGTGTGGTTTTCCACTTTAATTTTGAGTGTGACTCCAAATCTAGACCTCCATGGGTTGATACATTTGATTTCCATTGAGAATTTTGTGTGATTTTGTTGTCAGCACATTCAACTATGTAAAGAAAAAAGTATTTAATAAGAATATTTCATTCATTCAGATCTAGGATGTGTTATTTTAGTGTTCCCTTTATTTTTTGAGCAGTGTATAATTCTACTGACTAAAACCACACACATCATTAGAATAATCTCATGATTCTAATCAATTTCATACAATCATATAGTTTCAGGGTGGAATATTCTAATCATTCATATGAACCTATAAATTCCATCAACAGTTTCCCAGTCCCTGCCGATGGAAAACATCCCTACAGCATGATGCTGCCACCACCATGCTTCACTGTGAAGATGGTGTTCTCGGGGTGATGAGAGGTGTTGGGTTTGTCTGGGGCCAAAAAGCTCAATTTTTGTCTCATCTGACCAGGGTACCTTCTTCCATATGTTTGGGGAGTCTCCCACATGCCTTTTGGCAAACACCAAACGTTTTTGTCTTTAAGCAATGGCTTATTTCTAGCCACTCTTCTGTAAAGCCCAGCTCTGTTGAGTGTACGGCTTAAAGTGGTCCTATGGACAGATACTCCAATCTCCGCTGTGGAGCTTTGTAGCTCCTTCAGGTTTGTCTTTGGTCTCTTTGTTGCCTCTCTGATTAATGCCCTCCTTGCCTGGTCCATGACTTTTGGTGGGCGGCCCTCTCTTGGCAGTTTTATTCTTTCCATTTTTTAATAATGCATTTAATGGTGCTGAGATGTTTAAAGTTTTTGATATTTTTTTGTAACCCAACCTTGATCTGTACTTCTCCACAACTTTGTCCCTGACCTGTTTGGAGAGCTCCTTGGTCTTCATGGTGCCGCTTGCTTAGTCGTGCCCCATGTTTAGTGGTGTTGCAGACTCTGGGGCCTTTCAGAACAGGTGTATATATACTGAAATCCTGTGAAAGATCATGTGACACTTAGTTAATTAGATTGCACACAGGTAGACTTTATTTATGTGACTTCTGAAGGTTATTGGTTGCACTAGATCTTATTTAGGGGCTTCATAGCAAAGGGGGTGAATACATATCCACACACCAATTTTCGTTTTTTTTCTTTTTGAAATTTTTTTGAAACAATTTTTTTAATTCCACATGACCAATTTGAACTATTTTGTGAATGTCCATTACATGAAATACAAATAAAAATCCATTTAAATTACAGGTTGTAATGCAACAAAATATGAAAAACGCCAAGGGGTTTGAATACTTTTGCAAGGCACTGTATGTGTCAGTGTGTTTTTTTAATCACACAAACACACTTCCTTGAGAGAAATTATCACATTTTGGTGACTGTTTGTCACTGCCTACTCAATTGCTGCTAATTCACCCGCTAGTCCTCCTCAAATCAAATCACATTTGATTAGTCCTGTACACATATTTAGTAGATATTATTGTAGGTGCAGTGCAATTCTTATGTTTCTAGCTCCAGTAGTACAGTAATACCTAACAACACAAAACAATAGACACATATAAATAAAGGAATTATCAAATATCACAACGAGCAATGTCAGAGTCTGGATATAAAATGCATATGATGGTGTGTATGGACAGTGTATGAATAGAAAAGCTGCGTACAGCAGCATTTGTAGAGGATGAGCCTTGACTAGAAAACAGTATATACACATCAAGTGGGTAAAACAGTACGTAAAAATTATTTAAGTGACCAGTGTTCAATAACTATGTACATGGGGCAGTACTGGGCGGGCGGAGGCCGGCTGGTGGTGACTATTTAACAATTGTAAGAATGCTTGTGTCTGAGCCGCTGAAGTGCGAATTCACGTTGTCCATGTACTGTCGTTATGCCTGTTTGATTGCCTTACTGAGGGCATAGCGAGACTGTCTGTATTCGTCTATGTTCCCAGTCACCTTGCTGTGGTTAAATGTGGTGGTTCACTCTTTCAGTTTTGCACGAATGCTACCATCCATCCACAGTTTGTGGTTTGGATAAATTCTAAATGTCACAGTGTGAACAACTTCCTCTATGCACTTCCTGATGAACTCAGTCACCCAGTCAGTGTATATGTCAATACTATTCTCAGTGGCAACACGAAACATATCCCAGCCCGCATGACCAAACAATCTTGAAACATAGATTCCGATAGGTCAGACCAATGTTGAACAATCCTTATCATGGGTAATTTCTGTTTAAAATGTCTTCCCATAGGAGGGGAGGAGCAGAATGGAGGCGTGGGCAGGAGAGGGCCTTGTAGCCATCCCGGAAGGGGGAGTAGAAATGGTCAAGAGAGCTCAATAAGCAAGTTGCACAGGAGATGTGTTGATAGAACTTCAGGAGTGTTTTCTTCAGATTTCCTTTAATAATAAAGTCCCCAGCTACAATAAATGTGTCATCAGGATATACGGTTTCCAGTTTTCAAGTCAAGTGTAGTTCCTTGAGAGACATTGCGGTGTCGACTTGGGGGGGGTGGGGAGATATGCACGGCTGTGATGAAGACTGAAGAGAATTATCTCGGGAGGTAATGCGGTTGGCATTTGATGATGAGGTAGTCTAGGGACTTGAGTTCCTGTACATTATCACAATCACACCATGTGTTCTCATAAAACATACATCTCCACCTTTCTTTTTCCCGGAGAGTTCTTTCTTCCTGTCCGGGGACAGTATATCTGGAGAGAGACATAGTTCCGTGAAACAGAGTATGTTACAGTCCCTGATGTCTCTCTGGAAGAACATCCCCACACTGAGCTTGTCTGCTTTATTGTCCAGGAGACTGATCATTAGCAAGTAATGTACTCGGAAGCTGTGGATGGTATGCACACCTCCTGAGTCGGACCAGAAGCCCACCCCTTATCCTTCATCTCTGTCGATGGCGTCTTGGATGAATGGAATTGCCCCAGGGAGTCCAAACATAGGATCCAACTCAAGATGGTGACCATTAATCTAATATCCAAAAGTTTTTTTCAGCTGTAGGTATAAGGTTCTGTATTTATTTTCTTAGTCAACCTTGTGTTCTGTTTCATTGTGTTCTTGAACATAGCCCTGTCTTTCATTTTTGTTAATTGATTTCATATGTGAGTTACTCACCTGGTCTCATCAGCTCCTTATTTAGTTCAGTTCATTCTGTTTGTGCCTTTGTGAGGTATTGTTTGTTTTTGACTGTACTAAGCCTTTTCCTAGCTCGGATGTGTGAACCAGTTATAGCCTTCAGTCCTAGTTTTGATTCACCTGCCTGTTTGCCTACCTGTGTATGACCATTGCCTGCCTGTGACCACAAGTCCTGCCTTCTGTGAAGGTGAAATAAACACCTGCCGCGCTCTGCGCGTGAATCTACACCTTTTTCTCCCTGAGTATTCACTACAGTAGGTAATAATGCAAGAAACGTTCTGAGCAAAAAAGAACTACGCAAAAATTAAAATGCTGCGAAGTTGGCCAGGCCCTAGAAACAGGACGACAATGTTTGTCGACGCCATCTTATAAACTCCTGGTTATCAGTTCTGGGGAATTAGAAGGGGAGCTTTGTCACCACTAATGTATTTTAACTACCAAGATGAATTGTGTAAGCTGTTTAGTGAGTTTCACCATGGGATAGTACATAAATACTTGCTAGTATATTAAAACATTATAGCATTAGAATAATCACGTCAGTGCAAGTAATTTTGGATGGCAAATAGACAAATAGTGGTAACAGGTACTTTTGCTACAATAAAATGTTTACTGTCTTTGGCATGTTAAAATGTCATATCTTCTCTGAATGGACTGACCCTAATGTAGAGGGGTAAGTCCATTCAGATGTAGATGACCCTAATGTAGAGGGGTCAGTCCATTCAGATGTAGATGACCCTAATGTAGAGGGGTCAGTCCATTCAGATGTAGATGACCCTAATGTAGAGGGGTCAGTCCATTCAGATGTAGATGACCCTAATGTAGAGGGGTCCGTCCATTCAGATGTAGATGACCCTAATGTAGAGGGGTCAGTCCATTCAGATGTAGATGACCCTAATGTAGAGGGGTCAGTCTATTCAGATGTAGATGACCCTAATGTCGAGGGGTCCGTCCATTCCAATGTAGATGACCCTAATGTAGAGGGGTCAGTCCATTCAGATGTAGATGACCCTAATGTAGAGGGGTCAGTCCATTCAGATGTAGATGACCCTAATGTAGAGGGGTCCGTCCATTCAGATGTAGATGACCCTAATGTAGAGGGGTCAGTCCATTCAGATGTAGATGACCCTAATGTAGAGGGGTCCGTACATTCCGATGTAGATGACCCTAATGTAGAGGGGTCAGTCCATTCGGATGTAGATGACCCTAATGTAGAGGGGTCCGTCCATTCCGATGTAGATGACCCTAATGTAGAGGGGTCAGTCCATTCAGATGTAGATGACCAGTGGTAGTCCTACTGTACTGTACACAGTCAACCAGTGGTAGTCCTACTGTACTGTACACAGTCAACCAGTGGTAGTCCTACTGTACTGTACACAGTCAACCAGTGGTAGTCTTACTGTACTGTACACAGTCAACCAGTGGTAGTCCTACTGTACTGTACACAGTCAACCAGTGGTAGTCCTACTGTACTGTACACAGTCAACCAGTGGTAGTACTACTGTACTGTACACACAGTCAAACAGTGGTAGTACTACTGTACTGTACACACAGTCAACCAGTGGTAGTCCTACTGTACTGTACACACAGTCAACCAGTGGTAGTCCTACTGTACTGTACACACAGTCAAACAGTGGTAGTCCTACTGTACTGTACACACAGTCAACCAGTGGTAGTACTACTGTACTGTACTGTACACAGTCAACCAGTGGTAGTACTACTGTACTGTACACAGTCAACCAGTGGTAGTACTACTGTACTGTACACAGTCAACCAGTGGTAGTACTACTGTACTGTACACACAGTCAACCAGTGGTAGTCCTACTGTACTGTACACACAGTAAACCATTGGTAGTCCTACTGTACTGTACACACAGTCAACCAGTGGTTGTCCTACTGTACTGTACACACAGTCAACCAGTGGTAGTCCTACTGTACTGTACACACAGTCAACCAGTGGTAGTCCTACTGTACTGTACACACAGTCAACCAGTGGTAGTACAACTGTACTGTACACAGTCAACCAGTGGTAGTCCTACTGTACTGTACACAGTCAACCAGTGGTAGTCCTACTGTACTTTACAAACAGTCAACCAGTGGTAGTACTACTGTACTGTACACACAGTCAACCAGTGGTAGTACTACTGTACTGTACACAGTCAACCAGTGGTAGTCCTACTGTTCTGTACACAGTCAACCAGTTGTAGTACTACTGTACTGTACACACAGTCAACCAGTGGTAGTCCTACTGTACTGTACACACAGTCAACCAGTGGTAGTCCTACTGTACTGTACACACAGTCAACCAGTGGTAGTCCTACTGTTCTGTACACAGTCAACCAGTTGTAGTACTACTGTACTGTACACACAGGCAACCAGTGGTAGTACTACTGTACTGTACACACAGTCAACCAGTGGTAGTCCTGCTGTACTGTACACACAGTCGCCAGTGGTCGTCCTACTGTACGGTACACACAGTCAACCAGTGGTAGTACTATTGTACTGTACACACAGTCAACCAGTGGTAGTACTACTGTACTGTACACACAGTCAACCAAGGGTAGTACTATAATACTGTACACACAGTCAACAAGTGGTAGTACTACTGTACTGTACACACAGTCAACCAGTGGTAGTACTACTGTACTGTACACACAGTCAACCAGTGGTAGTACTACTGTACTGTACACACAGTCAACCAGTGGTAATCCTACTGTACTGTACACACAGTCAACCAGTGGTAGTCTTACTGTACTGTACACACAGTCAACCAGTGGTAGTCCTACTGTACTGTACACAGTCAACCAGTGGTAGCCCTACTGTACTGTACACAGTCAACCAGTGGTAGTCCTACTGTACTGTACACAGTCAACCAGTGGTAGTACTACTGTACACAGTCAACCAGTGGTAGTCCTACTGTACTGTACACAGTCAACCAGTGGTTGTCCTACTGTACTGTACACACAGTCAACCAGTGGTAGTCCTACTGTACTGTACACACAGTCAACCAGTGTTAGTCTTACTGTACTGTACACACAGTCAACCAATGGTAGTCCTACTGTACTGTACACAGTCAACCAGTGGTTGTCCTACTGTACTGTACACACAGTCAACCAGTGGTCGTCCTACTGTACTGTACACACAGTCAACCAGTGGTAGTCCTTCTGTACTGTACACACAGGCAACCAGTGGTAGTACTACTGTACTGTACACACAGTCAACCAGTGGTAATCCTACTGTACTGTACACACAGTCAACCAGTGGTAGTCCTACTGTACTGTACACACAGTCAACCAGTGGTAGTCCTACTGTACTGTACACACAGTCAACCAGCGGTAGTCCTACTGTACACACAGTCAACCAGTGGTAGTACTACTGTACTGTACACACAGTCAACCAAGGGTAGTACTATAATACTGTACACACAGTCAACCAGTGGTAGTACTATTGTACTGTACACACAGTCAACCAGTGGTAGTACTACTGTACTGTACACACAGTCAACCAGTGGTAGTCCTACTGTACTGTACACGCTGTCAACCAGTGGTAGTCCTGCTGTACTGTACACACAGTCAACCAGTGGTAGTCCTACTGTACTGTACACAGTCAACCAGTGGTAGCACTACTGTACTGTACACACAGTCAACCAGTGGTCGTCCTACTGTACTGTACACACAGCCAACCAGTGGTAGTCCTACTGTATTGTACACAGCCAACCAGTGGTAGTCCTACTGTACTGTACACAGTCAACCAGTGTTAGTACTACTGTACTGTACACAGTCAACCAGTGGTAGTACTACTGTACTGTACACACTGTCAACCAGTGGTAGTACTACTGTACTGTACACACTGTCAACCAGTGGTAGTACTACTGTACTGTACACACAGTCAACCAGTGGTAGTCCTACTGTACTGTACACACAGTCAACCAGCAGTAGTCCTACTTTACACACAGTCAACCAGTGGTAGTACTACTGTACTGTACACAGTCAACCAGTGGTAGTACTACTGTACTGTACCACACAGTCAACCGGTGGTAGTCCTACTGTACTGTACACACAGTCAACCAGTGGTAGCCCTACTGTACTGTACACAGTCAACCAGTGGTAGTCCTACTGTACACAGTCAACCAGTGGTAGTACTACTGTACTGTACACACAGTCAACCAGTGGTAGTCCTACTGTACTGTACACACAGTCAACCAGTGGTAGACCTACTGTACTGTACACACAGTCAACCAGTGGTAGTCCTTCTGTACTGTACACACAGTCAACCAGTGGTAGTCCTACTGTACTGTACACAGTCAACCAGTCGTAGTACAACTGTACTGTACACACAGTCTACCAGTGGTAGAACTAATGTACTGTACACACAGTCAACCAGTGGTATTACTACTGTACTGTACACAGTCAACCAGTGGTAGTCCTACTGTTCTGTACACAGTCAACCAGTTGTAGTACTACTGTACTGTACTTACAGGCAACCAGTGGTAGTACTACTGTACTGTACACACAGTCAACCAGTGGTAGTCCTACTGTACTGTACACATCGTCGCCAGTGGTCGTCCTACTGTACGGTACACACAGTCAACCAGTGGTAGTCCTACTGTACTGTACACACAGTCAACCAGTGGTAGTACTATTGTACTGTACTTAGAGTCAACCAGTGGTAGTACTACTGTACTGTACACAGTCAACCAAGGGTAGTACTATAATACTGTACACACAGTCAACCAGTGGTAGTACTACTGTACTGGACACACAGTCAACCAGTGGTAGTACTACTGTACTGTACACACAGTCAACCAGTGGTTGTCCTACTGTACTGTACACACAGTCAACCAGTGGTAGTCTTACTGTACTGTACACACAGTCAACCAGTGGTAGTCCTACTGTACTGTACACAGTCAACCAGTGGTAGTCCTCCTGTACACAGTCAACCAGTGGTAGTACTACTGTACACAGTCAACCAGTGGTAGTCCTACTGTACTGTACACACAGTCAACCAGTGGTAGTCCTACTGTACTGTACACACAGTCAACCAATGGTAGTCCTACTGTACTGTACACAGTCAACCAGTGGTTGTCCTACTGTACTGTACACACAGTCAACCAGTGGTCGTCCTACTGTACTGTACACACAGTCAACCAGTGGTAGTCCTTCTGTACTGTACACACAGGCAACCAGTGGTAGTACTACTGTACTGTACACACAGTCAACCAGTGGTAGTCCTACTGTACTGTACACACAGTCAACCAGTGGTAGTCCTACTGTACTGTACACACAGTCAACCAGTGGTAGTCCTACTCTACTGTACACACAGTCAACCAGCGGTAGTCCTACTGTACACACAGTCAACCAGTGGTAGTACTACTGTACTGTACACACAGTCAACCAAGGGTAGTACGATAATACTGTACACACAGTCAACCAGTGGTAGTACTATTGTACTGTACACACAGTCAACCAGTGGTAGTCCTACTGTACTGTACACACTGTCAACCAGTGGTAGTCCTACTGTACTGTACACACAGTCAACCAGTGGTAGTCCTACTGTACTGTACACACTGTCAACCAGTGGTAGTCCTACTGTACTGTACACACAGTCAACCAGTGGTAGTCCGACTGTACTGTACACACTGTCAACCAGTGGTAGTCCTACTGTACTGTACACACAGTCAACCAGTGGTAGTCCTACTGTACTGTACACACAGTCAACCAGTGGTAGTCCTGCTGTACTGTACACACAGTCAACCAGTGGTAGTCCTACTGTACTGTACACAGTCAACCAGTGGTAGTACTACTGTACTGTACACACAGTCAACCAGTGGTCGTCCTACTGTACTGTACACACAGTCAACCAGTGGTAGTCCTTCTGTACTGTACACACAGTCAACCAGTGGTAGTCCTACTGTACTGTACACACAGTCAACCAGTGGTAGTCCTACTGTTCTGTACACACAGTCAACCAGTGGTAGTCCTACTGTACTGTACACATAGTCAGCCAGTGGTAGTCCTACTGTACTGTACACACAGTTAACCAGTGGTAGTCCTACTGTACCATACACAGTCAACCAGTGTGTGAAGATATCCCTCTGATATCCCAGCTAGTCAGACAGAGAAGTGGTAGAATTGGCATTTGGTGAAACTGCCATGTCAGTTTGGGATATTACAACAACAAAGAAGGCATTTGGTGAAACTGCCATGTCAGTTTGGGATATTCCAATAGCAAATAAGTTACTGCAAACAGCCGAGTACCATCAACTGTGACCTGACTGATTCAGATCCAGACAAACCATCACAGTTCAACAGCTGGGGTCCTGACTGGTCCAGATCCACTCAGACCCTCACAGTTCAACAGCAGGGGTTCAATCTCTGCTAATCTGACACATCCAGGAAATGGAACAAGCTAACATTTTAAAAGAAAAAGGAAGCGAAGCATCTAGACCCCTGATCGGAGTCAGCCAATTGGACAGAGTTAAGTGGGGCCTTGCTGTCCAGGATGGTTGGTTGATTAATGGGTCGGAACTGATGGAGGGAAACATGCACTAATGGATTGATCTTCCCGAGCAGGAAGAACTCAGTGAATCAAACTTCCCCTTTATAATGCAATTTACTCCCCTAGCAAATTTACTCCACCTGCTTCTTGTCCATCAGTGATAACCAATGTCAAGCGAATAGGTAGGAGGTTGGAGTAGGGTGGGGCGACATTTGGATGAGGAAAGGGTGAGTGGGTGGCTGAGGCTTGGGGAGAGGGGGGAGAAGAGGGGATGGAGAGATGTGGGGAGGAGAGAAGTGAGGTAGGGGTTGGCGGAGGTTTCGGTCAGGGCCGGATCCTCATCCATCACCCGTTGAAGTTATTTAATTTCTGCCTGGCAGGTTGGGCTACCCTGGGGGATGTTCTGGATCAGGGCACAGCAATCACTATCCATCTCCTCTCATTTAGCACACCGTGCCAGCCTCTCCGGCCCACCTCCAGCCACACCGCTCAACTATACACACACACCTGCCTACTGACAGTCAGGACCTGGCACATCCAGTGCTGCATTACCGCCAGGTCCCTCTGTCCCCTCCCTCTCTCCCTACCTCCCCCAGCCACAGCTCTGTCTGTGTTGAGGTGTTGTCAATGGACAGCGACAGAGAGCAAGGGGCTAACATGACAGACACAAATTCCTGGTGTTTTCTAAGCAGTTATTTCAGGTCATGTTGGAGATGATATCGGCTCAGTACTGTGATGTCGGGGAAGAGAGAAGCTGTTGCGAGACTTCACCATTCATAACTTAGAGATCACACTTCATAACCTTATCCATCCACTGTGTCCAAATTGTGAAAGGATTTTCTGGTCCCCCCTATATCCTAATCACTTGATTTTAAAATAATATGTTAAGACAAATATTGATGCCATAAGTCAATGGTGCCACTTGTCAATGATTTTAGAGGGCATGATACTGATGATTTAAATGGTTTCTACTGTTCAGATCTGTTTACATTATAGACTGTCTCCCCGACTGTCACAATGTGTCTTTCAATCGTCTACACCTGTCTAGAAATGTGGGCACAATCAGAATGTGGATAAGATCAGGACACAGAACCCATGTTAGTGCATAGTATAAACAGGACTATAGATTTTACATATCATTATCATGGACAGAACCCCCTCAGGCCCTAGCCACATTTGGATTTTGTGTCAGATTCATCTGTTGCTGGATGAATGACAAGGTAGGTGATATACTGACAAAACGCTCAAACGGTATGCAAAAAGTAGTGATGAGTTGTTATTTTGATGGACAAGAATGGACAATGATGTACATCATATACGATTTCATCTGTGCTCCTGCGTCTGGTCAGTTCCATTGAGAGCTCCTCACCAGTCATACAGCTTGGCTCTCTAGTCAGTTCCATGGAGAGCTACTCACCCAGCCATACAGCTGGGCTCTCTAGTCAGATCCAAGGAGAGCTACTCACCCAGCCATACAGCTGGGCTCTCTAGTCAGATCCAAGGAGAGCTACTCACCCAGCCATACAGCTGGGCTCTCTAGTCAGATCCAAGGAGAGCTACTCACCCAGCCATACAGCTGGGCTCTCTAGTCAGATCCATGGAGAGCTCCTCACCCAGCCATACAGCTGGGCTCTCTAGTCAGATCCATGGAGAGCTCCTCACCCAGCCATACAGCTGGGCTCTCTAGTCAGATCCAAGGAAAGCTACTCAACCAGCCATACAGCTGGGCTCTCTATTCGTTCAAAAACAAGCTTTATGAAAGCAATATGTTTTAGGAACATCCCCATGTCAAGGACTATTGGTTACATCAATTTATGTCCATCTGGCATTAAAAGTTCTTCAACTTTTCGAAAGTCAGACATTTTGGAAATGGAACACAAAGTAAATCATATTGTAAATTAAATAATGATTTCCTGACTCAAACCATTGTACAACAAACATTGGAAAGCTCAGAGCATTGTTTTGAAATAAGACTAGAGTGGGCCTTTAAGACGATATGAAACAAACTCTGCACTACTCTGAAAGACAGTGTTCTGACGGTGTAGTTCGGGGAAGAAGCTTACTTTCCTAGCTCTGTGATCTCCAGTTTGTCTCCCAGCAGTTAGGCTAATTTCACCCGGCGGGAATCCTTTTGAAACCCATCCCGGTGCAATCACAGAGAAACAAAATTTTTGTCCGTGATTGCTGAGCTGAAACTGAGATTGACATCTTGTCGGGATGTGTAGATCTCTCTCCTTACAAATCAGAGAGAGAGAAAGAATGAGAACGACGGAGGAAGAGAGAGAGGGGAAGGGTGTGTGAACATTTTGAGAGATAATCAGAATTCTATGCTCGATCTTCCCTCTGCATATTTTCTTCATGTCAAAACCATATTAGTCAAAACAGATTATTCAGAACTGTAGAGATGGATAGTCTTTATGCACCTGATAAAACTCAGGGAAGGGAGTGCTGTAATTTTGAAGGCCATGCAGTTCACCTCTGTGATCTCACTGCAGTTAGGGTCAATCACTGGGGATGTCCATATTAGGGTAAATATGTCAATATGCCAAAATATTACCCCCATATATTGCTTTCCCTTAAACCCAAAAGATACGGAGAAAATGTGGAGACAGGAGACAAATTATAATACCAGGGGGATGCACTTAACCATAATCAGAAAGTGGTAAGATCATGTTGTTGAAAATGTAAAAGTTGCATGAATAGTGCATTTGGAAAGTTTTCTGACCCCTTGACTTTTTCCACATTTTGTTACGTTACAGCCTTACTCTAAAATGGATTCAATAGTCCCCCCCTCCCCATCAATCTACTCTCAATACCCCATAATGAGAAAGCATTCAAGTTCAAGTTCGGGCTCTGGCTGAGCCCCTCAAGGACATTTAGGGACTTGTCATGAAGCCAATCCTGCGTTGTCCTGGCTGTGCACTTAGGGTCGTTGTCCTGTTGGAAGGTGAACTTTCACCCCCCAGTCTGAGGTCCTGAGCGCCCTGGAACAGGTTTTCATCAAGGATCTCTCGGTACTTTGCTCCTTTCATCTTTCCCTCAATCATGACTAGTCTCCCAGAAAAACATTCCCACAGCATGATGCTGCCACCGCCATGCTTCACCGTAGGGATGGTGCCAGGTTTCCTCCAGACGTGACGCTTGGCATTCAGGCCAAAGAGTACAGTCTTGGTTACATCAGACAAGAGAATCTTGTTTCTCATGGCCTGAGAGTCCTTTAGGTGCCTTTTGGCAAACTCGAAGTGGACTGTCATGTGCCTTTTACTGAGGAGTGGCTTCCGTCTGGCCACTCTACCATAAAGGCCTGATTTGTGGAGTGATGCAGATATGGTTGTCCTTCTGGAAGGTTTTCCCGTCTCCACAGAGGAACTCTGGAGCTCTGTCAGAGTTACCATCGGGTTATTGGTCACCTCCCTGACCAAGACGTTTCTCCCACTGATTGCTTAGTTTGGCCGGGCGGCCAGCTTTCAAACTTCTTTCATTTAATAATGATGGAGGCCACTGTGTTCTTGGGGACCTTCAATGCTGCAGAAATTGTTTATGATACCCTTCCCCTGATCTGTGCCTTGACACAATTCTGTCTCAGAGCTCTACAGACAATTCCTTCGACCTCCTGGCTTGGTTTTTGCTCTGACATGCACTGTCAACTGTGGAACCTTATATAGAGACGTGTGTGCCTTACCCAATCATGTCCAATCAATTGAATGTAGTACAGGTGGACTCCAATGATGTCATATAAACATCTCAAGGAAGATCAATGGAACAGGATGCACCTGAGCTCAATTTCTAGTCTCATAACAAAGTGTCTGAATACTTTTGTAAATTAGGTATTTGTTTTTTATTCTTAATAAATGTGCAAACATTCTAAAAACCTGTTTTTGCTTTGTCATTATGGGTTATTGTGTGTAGATTGATGAGGAAAATGTATTATTTAATCAATTTTAGAATAAAGCCATAACGTAACAAAATGTGTAAAAAGTCAAGGGGTCTGAATACTTTACACAAGCACCGTAAATGCCAGATGACCCCTTTGGTTGAATTGTTTTATTACAAAATTACTCTTTAGCTATTCCCTAGTTTCTCCTCTCACATTATAATCAATCATCATCAACCAGACAAGAACATAGTATAATAGAAATGCCTTGAAAGTAGATGTATTCCAACTCTTCCTTAGCCAATGATGAAGGGTTAAACTGTATTTATGACGAAGCATTAACCTGCATTGAGAATTAAGCATTAACCCGCATTTATGATGAAGGATTAACTCGCATTTATGATGAAGGATTAACCTGCATTTATGATGAAGGATTAACCCGCATTTATATGGGAAACAACATCAAGTCTAGGATTTGGTCGTTTTAGTAATTTATTCAGGGTGCAACATCTGTGACAATGTTCCCGATGCAGGACTAAATTATTGCCAACACCAAGAAAACACCAACTACCTATGAATATTATAATACACATACATTTTCAAGTTAATCTGAAAGGTATGCAGATCCTTAGAGAAGTTAATTTATCAGGACTTGTTACACCATGCATTAACATGTGGTTTTGATATCCGACCAAAATGATCCAATCACTATCGCATCTACACATGGTATTAATTATATTCTCAGATAAAGTTCTTGTTGTAGATTTTAGGATGGAATTAACTAGCGCCACCTTGCCCTATGGTAGGTGAATCATTGCATCTATACATTTTAAGTCCAGCTAACTTGGATATTTAAAACTTCTTATGGCTGGCAGTATTGAGTAGCTTGGATGAATAAGGTGCCCAGAGGTGCCCAGAGTAAACTGCCTGCTACTCAGTCCCAGTTGCTAATATATGCATATTATTAGTATATTTGGATAGAAAACACTCTGAAACTGTTTGAATGATGTCTGTAAGTATAACAGAATTCATATGGCTGGCAAAAACCTGAGAAAGAATCCAACCAGGAAGTGGGAAATCTGAGGTTGGTCGTTTTCAACTCATTCCCTATTGAAGATACAGTGGGATATTGGTCATGTTGCACTTCCTAAGGCTTCCACTAGATGTCAACCATCTTTAGAACCTTGTTCGATGTTTCTACTGTGAAGTGGGGGCAAATGAAAGGGGAATGAGTCAGAGGTCTGGCAGAATGCCTTGAGTTCGTGACGTTCGTTCACTTGAGAGCGAGCTCTGTTCCATCGCAATTCTACAGACAAAGGAATTCTCAGGTTGGAACATTTATTGAAGATTTATGTTAAAAACATCCTAAAGATTGATTCTATACTTCGTTTAACATGTTTCTACGGACTGTAACGGAACCTTTGGACTTTTCGTCTGCTCGTGTGTCATGAAGTTGGATTACTGGGATGAACGCGCTAACAACAAGGAGGAATTTGGACATAAATGATGGACATTATCGAACAAAACAAACATTTATTGTGGAACTGGGATTCCTGGGAGTACATTCTGATGAAGATCATCAAAGGTAAGTGAATATTTAAAATGTTATTTCTGACTTCTGTTGACTGCACAATATGGCGGATGTCTTTTTGGCTGGTTTGGTCTCTGAGCGCCGTACTCAGATTGTTGCATGGTTTGCTTTTTCCTTAAAGTTTTTTTGAAATCTGACACAGTGGTTGCATTAAGGAGAAGTGTATCTAAAGTTCCATGTATAACACTTGTATTTTCATCAACATTTATAATGAGTATTTCTGTAAATTGATGTGGCTCTCTGCAAAATCCCTGGATGTTTTTAGAACTACTGAACATAACGCGCCAATGTATACTGAGATTTTTTGATATAATATCAAACAAAACATACATGTATTGTGTAACATGAAGTCCTATGAGTGTCATCTGATGAAGATCATCAAAGGTTAGGGTGATTAATTCTATCTCTATTTCTGATTTTTTGTGACTCCTCTCTTTGGCTGGAAAAATGGCTGTGTTTTTCTGTGACTTGGCTCTGACCTAACATAATCGTTTGTGGTGCTTCCGCCGTAAAGCCTATTTGAAATCAGACACTGTGGTGGGATTAACAAGAAATGTATCTTTAAATGGTGTGAAATACTTGTATGTCTGAGGAATTTTAATTATGAGATTTCTGTTGTTTTGAATTTGGCGCCCTGCACTTTCACTGGCTGTTGTCATATCGATCCCGTTAGTGGGATCTCAGCCATAAAAAGTTTTTAAACTGCATTGACTTTCCTAAGTTGCATTTTTACAGTGTATGTAATTAAACATTTATTTGAAAAACCTACTATAAACTGCACCATGCGTTCAAAGCCAATGTCAGATATGCCTATATTCCATTAAGAGAGGATAATTCAATATTGGGAAATTAGCAATAAAGTGGCAATCATTAGAAAGCAGTGATTTTCTACCGTACCTTCAAAAAACATCGAAATGAACACAATTGATTTGTAGGCCTAATGTTAATCTCAATCAATTGAAGAATAGACTTTTCTGGTATTAAAATATGCTGTATTTGTGAGCAACAGTGCAGGAGGATGAAACAGGTTTGTCTCAGTACCAGAATTTTGTGTTGTGTGTTTCTATATCTTAACCAAGTTGTCAAATATGTGCACTGTTAGGACAGCAAGACTAAATATGTAATGAATGGTGATCACTAAATGTGAGATGTTTTCCAACATCTTTTAGTGTATCCGAGACTAAAGTATTTTTTGATTGCTAGAACTGTGGGAAAATGTAGACAGTAAAGTGATAGAGATGGGGCTGGAATCCCCATGTCAGGGGGTTTATGTGGTCCGGAGAGGGTTAACTACTATGCCAGACCCCGGCGCGGGGCTTCTGTCTTCAAGAATCCTGATTTAAATCACAAGCTGAAGGAAATGTCTCTCTTTTCCTCCCCTGATAGTTAGACATTGAATTCCATACCATGAGAACCTCTCTTTAGGATCACTGTGGGTGGCTAGGGGGCCACTGGAGATATTGGCTCAGATTTATGTCTGGAGGTGGTGTTTGTGTTCGGAAACTGGTGTTTGTGTGTGTGTGTGTGTGTGTGTGTGTGTGTGTGTGTGTGTGTGTGTGTGTGTGTGTGTGTGTGTGTGTGTGTGTGTGTGTGTGTGTGTGTGTGTGTGTGAGAGAGAGAGAGAGAGTCGCCTCACTTCAAGTCGCCTCACTTCAAATCCTTAGGAAACTATGCGGTAAATTGTTAAAAGTATATATTTCTGACATTGTTAGTCCAGAAAATGTTATTACAAGAACCATTGGATATAAGAGCGACATCAACTTAACATCATGACGACCAGGAATACGATTTTCCCGAAGCGGATCCTTGTTCGGACTTCCACCCTGGACATCTAATCCCAGAGGCCGACCCAAAACAACGTCGTTACCGCAGGAGAGGCAGACGGAGCAGCCTCCTGGTCAGACTTAGAAGGCGAGCACAACATCCACCGCTTCCCAGCATATTACTCGCCAATGTCCAGTCTCTAGACAACAGGGTGGACAATATTAGGGCACGAGTTGCCTTCCAGGGAGACATCAGAGATGAACATTCTCTGTTTCATGGAAACATGGCTCACTCGGGATACGTTGTCAGAGTCGGTACAGCCATCGGGTTTCTTCATTCTTCACGCCGACAGAAACGAACATCTCTCTGGTAAGAAGAAGAGCGGGGGTGTATGCCTCATGATTAACGACTAGTGGTGTAATGGACCGTAGTTGATCCGTGATCCGTACGGATCGCCCCCCATGTTTCGGCGCGCATGGGAACCGCGGATCAATTGCAAAGTAGTCTTTCCACTGTAGAGTTTATGTCAATGGGGTGGCAGGGTAGCCTAGTGGTTAGAGTGTTGGACTAGTAACCGAAACTGTCGTTCTGCCCCTGAACAGGCAGTTGTTATTTAACACTGTGTTCCCACTGTGTACCCACTGTTCTTAGGCCGTCATTGAAAATAGGAATTTGTTCTTAACTGACTTGCCTAGTTAAATAAAGGTAAAATAAAATGCATATGTTCAGTTGGTCGGATTACCAGAATATAGTTAATTTCCCCCCACTTTCTGATGTTCCCAGAATCTCTGTTAACCAAGGGTTTTGCAAATGTAAAATCAGTAGGGTAGAGAGAGGAAAAAGGGGGAAAGAGGTATTTATGACTGTCATAAACCTAACCCCAGACTGTCATAAACCTAACCCCAGGCCAGTGTCATGACACAACCCTATTGAGCACTGAAACTGCACCATCTGTGTCCATGATCCTACCTCTGAAAACAAGGATTCTACAATCCATGGCCCCAAGTGAGAAAGACAGTACCATCACTAGAGATGTCAAGGCTGCCATTAGAGAACAGAGAAGACCTGAACCCCAGATACCCCCCTAATGTACAGGACTACATTCATAGATCTACTGCACAGGATCCAAGGTTCAAGTCCCTGTTTAACCTAGACGTTGCCCTACGCCGGAGGACATATAGTGATCTCATCACTGAGATTGTGGCCACTGAAGAGGTAAAACAATAAATGAGAGTGAATTACTTAAATAATAGATATAATACAGTCTACTCTTAGTCTATCCTACTGTTGGAATCATCCATTTTTAATTTGGAATAATAATGGCTTTTATTAAATGTTACTGCCACAATTATAGTTATATGAAATATGAAAATAAATAATTTGTTAGTTTAATATATCAAGTAATTGTTTCTGCAGGGTCAAGCCGCAGAGCCGACAGGAACAGACTCAGAGGCATCTCCTCCACAAAATATTTCGGCCATGAAGGAGCTTTTCATTGGAGACCTTTGCGAGCAAGGACACGGGCAAGACGTTTGCCAGTGTAACCGGTGTGAAATGGTTAGCTAGTTAGCAGGGTGCGCACTAATAGCGTTTCAATCGGTTACGTCACTTACTCTGAGACCTTGAAGTAGTTGTTTCCCTTGCTGTGGCTTTTGTGGAGCGAAAACTAGCTAACTAGCTAGCCATTTCACACCGGTTACACCAACACCATCAAAGAAGAGTTGGCATCCCACAAGCCATCAAGCTGCATTCCAGTGGGTGGTGATCCACTGGCATGGTGGAAAAGCAATGGGTGTAAATACCATCACATTGATGATGGCATGATGGCAAGATGCTACCTGGCTGTGCCTGGCAACTTCAGAGCCTAACGAGAGGGTGTTCTCCACGGCAGGGGACATAGTGACTGCAAAGAAGTCTACCCTCTTCCCAGACAATGTAGACATCCTCATCAAGTTATAAGCTCAGGTCTGCTTTTCTTTCTTTCTTTTAACTCTTTTTTGATGACGTGGACACCGGAAAAAAATTTCATTCACTATTGTTCAAAGGAAGAAGGCCTCATATTGCACTTTAATTTAACAATTGAGTCTTGAAATATTTTATTTTTTAAATGTTATTTAAACATTGAAAAGTTCCTTGCTTTTAAGTGTTCTTTAAATAATAAATGGAAAGCAAAGTTATATTTGTCTCCCTTTTGTTGCTGATCCGAAAAACCGTCACTCAAAACCGTGATCCGAACCGTAACTTTTGTGATCCGTTACTATTAACGACTCATGGTGTAATCATAACAACATACAGGAACTCAAGTCCATTTGTTCACCTGACCTAGAATTCCTTACAATCAAATGCTAAATTCTACCAGTACATTGATTGTAATACCTGTTCGAACAAAACAATGGACCACTGCTACAATGGACCACTGCTACTCTAACTTCCACGCTTCAGACTGCTTCGACCACGTGGACTAGGATATGTTCCGGGTAGCCTCAGACAATAACATCGACGTATACGCTGACTCTGTGAGTGAGTTAATTAGGAAGTGCATTGGAGGTGTTGTACCCACTGTGACTATTAAAACCTTCCCTAAAAAGAAACTGTGGAATGATGTCAGCATTCGCACAAAACTGAAAGTTCAAACCACCGCTTTTAATCATGGCAAGGCTACTGAAAACATGACCGAATACAAACAGTGTAGTTATTCCCTCCGCAAGGCAATCAAACAAGCAAAGTGTCAGTATAGAGACAAAGTAGATTCGCTATTCAATGGCTCAAACACGAGACGTATGTGGCAGGGTCACATATTACAAAAAGAAAACCAGCCCCGTCGCGGACATCAATGTCTTGCTCCCAGACAAATTAAACAACTTCTTTGCGTGCTTTGAGAACAATATAGTGCCACCGACACGGCCCGCTACCAAAGAATGTGGGCTCTCCTTCTCCGTGGTCGATGTGTGTAAAAAGTTTAAACGTGTTAACCCTCACAAGGCTGCCGGCCCAGACGGCATCCCTAGCCGCGTCCTCAGAGCATGCGCAGACCAGCTGGCTGTTGTGTTTATGGACATATTCAATCTCTCCCTATCTCAGTCTGCTGTCCCCACATGCTTCAAGATTGCCACCATTGTTCCTGTACCCAAGAAGTCTAAGGTAACTGAACTAAATTACTATCACCCCGTAGCACTCACTTCCGTCATCATGAAGTGCTTTGAGAGACTAGTCAAGGATCATATCACCTCCACCTTACCTGATACCCTAGACCTACTCCAATTTTCTTTCATCCCCAGTAGGTCCACATACGATGCAATCGCCATCACACTGCACACTGCCCTATCACATCTGAACAAGAGGAATACATATGTAAGAATGCTGTTCATTGACTACTGCTCAGCATTCAACACCATAGTACCCTCCAAACTCATCATTACGCTTGAGACCCTGGGTCTCGACCCCGCCCTGTGCAACTGGGTCCTTGACTTTCTGACGGTAGTGTGGCTTGTCAACTAAAACCCTCAAAACATTTACAGATGCACAATCGAGAGCATCCTGTCAGGCTGTATCACCACCTGGTACGGCATCTGCACCGCGCTCAACCTCAAGGATCTCTAGAGGGTGGTGCGGTCTGCACAACGCATCATCGGGGGAAAGCTAGCTGCCCTCCAGGACACCTACAGCACCCGATGTCACAGAAAGGCCAAAAAGATCATCAAGGACAACAATCACCTGAGCCACTGCCTGTTCACCTCGCTACCATCCAGAAGGCGAGGTCAGTACAGGTGTATCAAAGCTGGGACCGAGAGACTGAAAAACAGCTTCTATCTCAAGGCCATCCGACTTAAACAGGCATCACTAACATTGAGAGGCTGCTGCCAACATACAGACTAATAAATGGATTTAATAAAGGTATCACTAGTCACTTTAAATAATGCCACTTTAATAATGTTTACATATCCTACATTAGTCATCTCATATGTATATACTGTATTTTACACCATCTATTGCATCTTGCCTATGCCGCACGGCCATCGCCCATCCATATATTTATATGTACATATTCTTATTCTATCCCCTTACATTGTGTGTATAAGGTAGTCGTTGTGAATTTGTTAGATTACTTGTTAGATATTCCTGCACTGTCGGGAACTAGAAACACAAGCATTTCGCTACATTTACATTAACATCTGCTAACCATGTGTATGTGACCAATAAAATGTTATTTGATTTGAGAGACACACAACGAGAGAGTGCGAGACACCCACACACACAACGAGAGAGTGCGAGACACACACAGATATAAAAAATGAGACAAATGCCTATTTCTCTGAAAGGTTTGGGATGGATATTGAGGTACTCAACTGTTTCTATGGCAACCAGAGCCCATTTACTCCCCATGGTGTGTGTGTGCGTGCTTGAGAAGGCCGGGATAAAGTAGAAGCAGTCTATGAAGCATGTTAGAATTCAGTGAAAAATCAAAGCTGACTGGGTTCTCACAAACCCACCTGGTTCTATTGTCAGGTTTGATGGATGCGGAGTGTGTTGTCACAGTCGGGTAATTAGAAATACCATCACCCTGAGGCTGAGCGAAGTGCCAGCGTGAGAAAGACCCTCATTAGATTGGAACATCTGTATTTTTCTAAACAAGAGTCAGTGGGGGGGGGGGGAAACAGTGTAAAAACAAAATGGATTCTATAGCACTCTCTCCCTTTTATTCACAGACCATCTGTGTCGTTCTGTCCCTCCCCAATTCCCTGTCTCCCATCCAGAGCAAAAACACAGAAAATGACATGACGCTCAACAGCAAAAACCCTCTGAACACTGGGAAGTCAAAAGTCAAATGTAGATATGGTTGGTGGGGCCTTGGAGTGGAATCTTTCCAGAGTACATGGTTGGTGCTCCTGTCTGTGCCTCCTAAGAAAAACACAATTCAACGGAAGACAAAAAGTGGGGTCTTGCCACTCTTTGAACCTGTAGCGAGCAGATAGCTTTTACGTCTGAGCAGCATGAGCTTCCATACTATACGGAGCCTGTCTGCTATAGCATAGAGCATTCATTCCCTCTTTATCTGTCAGCGACTTGACTGGTCTTTCTGCACTGTGAGGTTAAGACCCGACAATGTGTCTCCAGGCGGGAAGAAAAGATAAAAACACATGAACAATGTGAATGTCATTTCTGAAGAGGCTTGAACAAGCCAGCGTGAGAGCGCCTCACATTGCAGCCTCTACGCCCTATTGTTCCCCGCCTTGCTGCGACTCAATGTGATTGGTCTCCCAGGTGACGGCTCTCACTTCCTGATGCGAGTGTTCCATTGGACAAATTAGATTGTGGAAGTTTAAAAGGAAAAAATAGAAAATCCATTGAAATAATAGAGAAAGAGGGAGATATAATCCTTTTTAAAGAACTAGGGATTAAAGAGGGAATGTCAGTACAATAATCAGTACAATAATTGTGAAGTCACCTGATCAGCAATTATGTCGCCCCAATATCTTTATACTGTTTGTTGAAGTGAAAGTCAAAATAATAGAGAATCAGTCCCACTCTTTCAAATCACATGACATTTTATTTATTACAAGTACTGTCACTAATACTCCCTCTCTGGCCTCTAGATCATCAGGCTGCTGATTGTCACGCACACCTGTCACCATGATTATCTTCCCTATATCTGTCACTCCCCTTGGTTCTTTCCACAGGTGTTATTGACTCTGTTTTAATTTCTGTGCGCTGGTTGTGTTTTGTGTTTATTGTTTTGTTTATTTATTAAAACACTCACTCCCGGCCTCCCGGGTGGCGGAGTGGTTAAGGGTGCTGTACTGCAGCGCCAGCTGTGCCATCAGAGACTCTGGGTTCGCGCCCAGGCTCTGTCGTAACTGGCCGCGACCGGGAGGTCCGTGGGGAGACGCACAATTGGCCTAGCGTAGTCCGGGTTAGGGAGGGCTTGGTCGGTAGGGATGTCCTTGTCTCATCGCGCACCAGCGACTCCTGTGGCGGGACGGGCGCAGTGTGCGCTAACCAAGGTTGCCAGGTACACGGTGTTTCCTCCGTGTACCTGGCAATTTGAGGTAGATATGTACATGAAGGCAGGGTAAAGGGACTAGGCATGAGGACATTGGTGCGGCTGGCATCCGGGTTGGATGTGCGCTGTGTTAAGAAGCAGTGCAGCTGGTTGGGTTGTGTATCGGAGGACGCATGACTTTCAAAATACACAAGAATGGAGCTATAGACAGGGAGTAGCAGTAGAGTAGCAGTACCAGATCAATGTGCAGAGGTAGATATGTTTATGAAGGCAGGGTAAAGGGACGAGGCATCAGGATAGACAATAACAAGGTATTTGAGGTAGATATGTACATGAAGGCAGGGTAAAGGGACGAGGCATCAGGACAGATAATAACAAGGTATTTGAGGTAGATATGTACATGAAGGCAGGGTAAAGGGAATAGGCATCAGGATAGATAATAATGATGTATTTGAGGTAGATATGTACATGAAGGCAGGGTAAAGTGACTAGGCATGAGGACAGATAATAACAAGGTATTTGAGGTAGATATGTACATGAAGGCAGGGTAAAGGGAATAGGCATCAGGATAGATAATAATGATGTATTGAGGTAGATATGTACATGAAGGCAGGGTAAAGTGACTAGGCATCAGGATAGATAATAATGATGTATTTGAGGTAGATATGTACATGAAGGCAGGGTAAAGGGACTAGGCATCAGGATAGACAATAATAAGGTATTTGAGGTAGATATGTACATGAAGGCAGGGTAAAGTGACTAGGCATCAGGACAGATAATAATAAGGTATTTGAGGTAGATATGTACATGAAGGCAGGGTAAAGTGAATAGGCATCAGGATAGATAATAATGAGGTATTTGAGGTAGATATGTACATGAAGGCAGGGGAAAGGGACGAGGCATCAGGATAGATAATAATGATGTATTTGAGGTATATATGTACATGAAGGTAGGGTAAAGTGACTAGGCATCAGGATAGATAATAATGATGTATTTGAGGTAGATATGTACATGAAGGCAGGGTAAAGTGACCAGGCATCAGGATAGATAATAATAAGGTATTTGAGGTAGATATGTACATGAAGGCAGGGTAAAGGGACTAGGCATCAGGATAGATAATAATAAGGTATTTGAGGTAGATATGTACATGATGACAGGGTAAAGTGACCAGACATCAGGATAGATAATAATGATGTATTTGAGGTAGATATGTACATGAAGGCAGGGTACAGTGACTAGGCATCAGGATAGATAATAATGATGTATTTGAGGTAGATATGTACATGAAGGTAGGGTAAAGTGACTAGGCATCAGGATAGATAATAATAAGGTATTTGAGGTAGATATGTACATGAAGGCAGGGTAAAGTGACTAGGCATCAGGATAGATAATAATGATGTATTTGAGGTCGATATGTACATGAAGGCAGGGTAAAGTGACTAGGCATCAGGATAGATAATAATAAGGTATTTGAGGTAAATATGTACATGAAGGCAGGGTAAAGGGACGAGGCATCAGGATAGATAATAATAAGGTATTTGAGGTAGATATGTACATGAAGGCAGGGTAAAGGGACTAGGCATCAGGATAGATAATAATGATGTATTTGAGGTAGATATGTACATGAAAGCAGGGTAAAGGGACTAGGCATCAGGATAGATAATAATGATGTATTTGAGGTAGATATGTACATGAAGGCAGGGTAAAGGGACTAGGCATCAGGATAGACAATAATACAAATAAAATTAAGAACAGAGTGTCAGCCGCATATGAGGAGTATACAATTGTGTGCATGTGTGTATGTACAGTTGCGAAAGTATTCGGTCCCCTTGAACTTTGCGGCCTTTTGCCACATTTCAGGCTTCAAACATAAAGATATAAAACTGTATTTTTTTGTGAAGAATCAACAACAAATGGGACACAATCATGACGTGGAACGACATTTATTGGATATTTCAAACTTTTTTAACAAATCAAAAACTGAAAAATTGTTCAGCCCCCTTAAGTTAATACTTTGTAGCGCCACCTTTTTCTGCGATTGGGGTATGTCTCTATTAGTTTTGCACATCGAGAGACTGAATTTTTTCCCCATCCCTCCTTGCAAAACAGCTCGAGCTCAGTGAGGTTGGATGGAGAGCATTTGTGAACAGCAGTTTTCAGTTCTTTCCACAGATTCTCGATTGGATTCAGGTCTGGACTTTGACTTGGCCATTCTAACACCTGGATATGTTTATTTTTGAACCATTCCATTGTAGATTTTGCTTTATGTTTTTGTATCATTGTCTTGTTGGAAGACAAATCTCCGTCCCAGTCTCAGGTTTTTTGCAGACTCCATCAGGTTTTCTTCCAGAATGGTCCTGTATTTGGCTCCATCCATCTTCCCATCAATTTTAACCATCTTCCCTGTCCCTGCTGAAGAAAAGCAGGCCCAAACCATGATGCTGCCACCACCATGTTTGACAGTGGAGATGGTGTGTTCAGGGTGATGAGCTGTGTTGCTTTTACGCCAAACATAACTGTTTGCATTGTTGCCAAAAAGTTAAATTTTGGTTTCATCTGACCAGAGCACCTTCTTCCACCTGTTTGGTGTGTCTCCCAGGTGGCTTGTGGCAAACTTTAAACAACACTTTTTATGGATATCTTTAGGAAATGGCTTTCTTCTTGCCACTCTTCCATAAAGGCCAGATTTGTGCAATATACGACTGATTGTTGTCCTATGGACAGAGTCTCCCACCTCAGCTGTAGATCTCTGCAGTTCATCCAGAGTGATCATGGGCCTCTTGGCTGCATCTCTGATCAGTCTTCTCCTTGTATGAGCTGAAAGTTTAGAGGGACGGCCAGGTCTTGGTAGATTTACAGTGGTCTGATACTCCTTCCATTTCAATATTATCGCTTGCACAGTGCTCCTTGGGATGTTTAAAGCTTGGGAAATCTTTTTGTATCCAAATCCGGCTTTAAACTTCTTCACAATAGTATCTCGGACCTGCCTGGTGTGTTCCTTGTTCTTCATGATGCTCTCTGAGCTTTTAACGGACCTCTGAGACTATCACAGTGCAGGTGCATTTATATACGGAGACTTGATTACACACAGGTGGATTGTATTTATCATCATTAGTCATTTAGGTCAACATTGGATCATTCAGAGATCCTCACTGAACTTCTGGAGAGAGTTTGCTGCACTGAAAGTAAAGGGGCTGAATAATTTTGCACGCCCAATTTTTCAGTTTTTGATTTGTTAAAAAAGTTTGAAATATCCAATAAATGTCGTTCCACTTCATGATTGTGTCCCACTTGTTGTTGATTCTTCACCAAAAAATACATTTTTATATCTTTATGTTTGAAGCCTGAAATGTGGCAAAAGGTCGCAAAGTTCAAGTGGGCCGAATACTTTCGCAAGGCACTGTATGTATTTGTTGTGTCAGTGTGAGAGTGTGTGTTTGGTGTGGGAGTTAGAGTGTAGTGTGTCTTAGTGAGTGTGTATCTGGTGTGTACATAAAGTATAGTGAGTAATGCGTAGGGTCAGTGCAGATAGTCTGGGTTCAATTACTTGACTATTTAGCAGTCTGGCTATTTAGCAGTCTTATGTCTTGGGGGTAGAAGCTGTCTCAGAGCTTGTTTGTCCGAGACCTGATGCTCTGGTACTGTTTGCCGGATGGTAGCAGAGTGAACAGTCTACGGCTTGGTTGGCTGGAGTCTTTGGTAATCAGGCCTTCCTCTGACAATGCCTGTTATAGGTTATAGGGGTCATGGATGTCAGGGAGCTCAGCCCCAGTGATGTACTGGGCTGTCCACACCACACTTTGTAGCACTTTGTGGTGAAGGGTGATGCAATTGCCATAGCAAGCTGTGATGCAGCCAGTCAACATTTAACATTTAAGTCATTTGGCAGACGCTCTTATCCAGAGCGACTTACAAATTGGTGAATTCACCTTATGACATCCAGTGGAACAGCCACTGTCAAGATGCCTTGAATTGTGTGGCTGTATAACTTTTTGAGGAGCTGAGGGCCCATGCCAAATCTTTTCAGCCTCGTGAGGGGGACGAGATGCCGCTGTGCCCTCTTCACCACTGTGCAGGTTTGTGTGGACCATGTTCAGTCCTTAGTGATGTAGATGCAAAGAAACTTAAAGCTCTCGACCCGCTCCACAACAGCCCTTTCACTGTGGATGGGGGTGTGCTCTCCCCTCTTTCTCCTATAGTCCACAATCAGTTCCTTGGTCTTACTGAAGTTGAGGGAGAGGTTGTTGACCTTGCACCACACAGCTAAGTCTCTGATCTCATCTATATAAGCTGATTCCTCACCGTCAGTGATCAGGCTGTGCCAGGGAGCTGTCCACACCACCCTTTGTAGAGCTTTGTGGTGAAGGACGGTGCAATTGCCACAGCAAGCTGTCTTGTTGTCCGCTAACTTGATAATGGTGTTGGAATCGTGCATGGCCAAACAGTCTTGGGTGAACAGGGAGTACAGGTGGGGACTAAGCACCCACCCCTGTGGGGCCACCATATTTGAGGGTCAACATAGCACAAGTGTTTTTGCCTACCCTCACCACCTGGGGCCAGCCTCGCAGGAAGTCCAGGATCCAGTTGCAGAGGGAGGTGTTCAGTCCGAGGGTCCCTAGCTTGGTGATGAGCTTGGAGGAGACTATTGTGTTGAACGCTGAGCTGTAGTCTATGAACATGCATTTTCACATATTTCTCTCAAAATCAAAATAACTTTCTCCCCCATTCATCAGATGATGCAAGGCTACACTGGAGCTTGTGTCCTCATGTTTCGGATGACAACTTTCAAGGTAGAAACATTGCACATTTGACCTCAACAGTGAATTCACTACTTTAGTTTTTTCTAAACACATATAAAAATGATAAAAATGAATAGCAATCTACAGTATTTATCTACTATCTACTGTCTACTGTCTACTGCCTCCTACTGGGGTATAAATACGAGGCGACACACAGGCCAAGTTCCCATAGGCTGCATTCCAAACACTTAAAAGACACACCCTATCCACTCAGCCCTCAAATCAAGTGGACACTTCTGATGACGGATCATGCCGTCTGACGAGTATACACTTGCAGGGCAAGGGGCGAGGGAGGAAGGAATGATTTTGAAATGGACTGCCCTTGCCCGGAAAGTCGTCGTTCATCCCGTGATGTTTTCAGCCACCGGTAGCTTGTGGGGGCTTTATACTATATGTGCTACAGTCAATTATGATTGCATGTCTACTTATATTAACTATATAATTGTTAATATATATATATATATATATATAGCTAGCAAATTATTTAGCTAACTAACTTAACCCTGCCTGGAAGGTACTTATTAAGGAAAATGTTTTATTTCTACAATTTCCAGAAGTTAACCAATAAAAACCTTATTACTTTGATGAGATGTGTTTGTGCGTTAGTTGCACAATTTCTAACTCATTTACATTCGTTTTTACTTGTATGTTGACTCCATATTGACGTTGAGGTTTTAAGTTTTGGCTGACTTTTCTTAGCGAATGTACAATCAACACAAATTGAATTATGGGGCGTTTCAGACCCTGAAGTAAACATAATTGTACACTCGCCTTCTCCATTAAAAACGAGGGCTGACTTCCCTGCAAACTTCCCTTGCTTGTCTAATCCTTTGGACCAATAACAAATATGAGGGTGGGGATTCCCCCAAGGGCTTAGGGCCGAGGGCTGTCTATTTTGAGATTGAAACGCAGCCATAGTCATCCATCACTATGGGAAAGACCCGAGAATACGGTGATGATGTGCGACAAAAGGTTGTTGAGCTGCACAAATCAGGAAATGGCAATAAGAAAATAGGTTGAACGGTTAAAAATGCCCATTTCCACTATCAGAGCAATAATTAAGAAGTTTAAAGCAACTGGAGATGTTAATAATCGGTCTGGAAGAGGACATGTGTCTATTTTGACCTCACGCACAATGAGGAGGATGGTTCGAGTGGCCCAAAAATCAGCCAAGGATCAGAACTGGAGAATTGCAGATGTTAGTTGGGTCTTGGGGTCAGAAAGTCTCAAACTATGATCAGACGCCACCTACATAACCACAAGTTGTTTGAGAGAGTTGCCATGAAGAAACTTAAGCAACTACAGTTTGCCAAACGTTACTGAAACTTTCTATGGTCAGATGAGATCAAAATAGAGCTTTTTGGAAACCATCACCAGAGTTGGCTGTTTTTCTTCCAAAGGCCCTGGACAACTTCTTAGGATACATGGTATCATGGAGTACATCAACTACCAGCAGACATTCAATCAAATCCTGACTTCCTCTGCTAGGAAGCTTAAACTCAAATCAAATCAAATTGTATTAGTCACGTGCGCCGAATACAGGTTAATCCAGGCCCTGCAGTGCCTAGCTCCACTCCCATTCCCCAGGTGCTCTCATTTGTTGACTTCTGTAACCGTAAAAGCCTTGGTTTCATGCATGTTAACATTAGAAGCCTCCTCCCTAAGTTTATTTTATTCACTGCTTTAGCACACTCTGCCAATCTGGATGTCCTTGTCTGAATCCTGGCTGAGGAAGACCACCAAAAACCTTGAAATTTCCATCCCTAACTATAACATTTTCCGACAAGATAGAACTGCATACTACTGCAGCGATAGCCTGCAGAGTTCTATCTTACTATCCAGGTCTGTGCCCAAAAATTTTAGCTTTCACTTTTAAAAATCCACCATTCCAGAAACACATCTCTCTTGCTATAGACCACCTTCTGCCCCCAGCTGTGCCCTGGACACCATATGTGAATTGATTGCCCCCCATCTATCTTCAGAGCTCGTGCTGTTAGGTGACCTAAACTGGGACATGCTTAACACCCCGGCCATCCTACAATCTAAGCTTGATGCCCTCAATCTCACACAAATTATCAATGAACCTATTAGGTACAACCCCAAACCATAAACACAGGCACCCTCATAGATATCATCCTAACAATCTGCCCACATATTACACCTCTGCTGTCTTTAACAAGGATCTCAGAAATCACTGCCTCATTGCCTGCGTCCGTAATGGGTCTGAGGTCAAACGACCACCCCTCATCACTGTCAAATGCTCTCTAAAACACCTTTCTAATCGACCTGGCCCGGGTATCCTGGAAGGTTATTGACCTCATTCCGTCAGTAGAGGATGCCTGGTTATTCTTTAAAAGTGCTCTCCTCACCATCTTAAATAAGCATGCCCCATTCAAAAAATGTAGAAACAGGAACAGATATAGCCCTTGGCTCTCCCCAGACCTGACATCCTGTGGCGTAGTGCATTAGCATCAAATAGCCCTCGTGATATGCAACTTTTCAGGGAAGTTAGGAACCAATATACACAAGCAGTTAGGAAAGCAAAGGCTAGGCTTTTCAAACAGAAATTTGCATCCTGTAGCACAAACTCAAAAAAGTTCTGGGACACTGTAAAGTCCATGGAGATTAAGAGCACCTTCTCCCAGCTGCCCACTGCACTGAGTCCAGGAAACACTGTCTCCACCAATAAATTGAGAATTTCAATAAGCACTTTGTCTACGGCTGGCCATGCTTTCCACCTGACTACCCCTATCCCGGTCAATAGCCCTGCACCCCCCACAGCAACTTGCCCAGGCCTCCACCATTTCTCCTTCACACAAATCCAGATAGCTGATTTTCTGAAAGAGCTGCAAAATCTGGACCCTACACATCAGCCAGGCTAGAGAATCTGGACCCTACACATCAGCCAGGCTAGAGAATCTGGACCCTACACATCAGCCAGGCTAGACAATCTGGACATTCTCTTTCTAAAATTATCAGCCGGAGTTGTTGCAACCTCTATTACTAGCCTGTTCAACCTCTCTTTCGTATCGTCTGAGATCCCCAAAGATTGGAAAGCTGCCACAGTCATCCCCCTCTTCAAAGGGGGAGACACTCTTGACCCAAACTGCTACAGACCTATATCTATCCTACCCTGCCTTTCTAAGGTCTTCGAATGCCAAGTTAACAAACAGTTCACCGACCATTTCGATTCCCACCGTAGCTTCTCCGCTATGCAATCTGGTTTCCAAGCTGGTCATGGGTGCACCTCAGCCACGCTCAAAGTCCTAAACGATATCATAACCGCCATCAATAAGAGACAATACTGTGCAGCTGTATTCATCGACCTGGCCATGGCTTTCGACTCTGTCAATCACCACATTCTTGTCGGCAGACTTAACAGTCTTGGTTTCTGAAATGACTGTCTCGCTTGGTTCACCTACCACTTCTCAGACAGAGTTCAGTGTGTCAAATCGGAGGGCCTGTTGTCCGGACCTCTGGCAGTCTCTATGGAGGTGCCACAGGGTTCAATCCTCATGCCGACTCTTTTCTCTGTATACAATGATGTTGCTTTTGCTGCTGGTGGTTCTCTGATCCAGCTCTATGCAGGTGACACCATTCTGTATACTTCTGACCCCTCTTTGGACACTGTGTTAACTAACCTCCAGACAAGCTTCAATACCATACAACTCTCCTTCTTTGGCTTCCAACTGCTCTTAAATACAAGTAAAATTAAATGCATGCACTTCAACCGATCGCTGCCCACACCTGCCCGCCCGTCCAGCATCACTACTCCGGACGGTTCTGACTTAGAATATGTGGACAACTACAAAAACCTTGGTGTCTGGATAGACTGTAAACTTTCCTTCCAGACTCACATTAAGCATCTCCAATCCAAAATTAAATCTAGAATCAGCTTCCTATTTCGCATCAAAGCATCCTTCACTCATCCTGCCAAACATACCCCCGTAAAACTGACTATCCTCCTAGACTTCGGCGATGTCATTTACAAAATAGCCTCCAAGACAAATTGGATGCAGTCTATCACATAGCCATCAATTTTGTCACCAAAGCCCCATATACTACCCACCACTGCGACCTGTATGCTCTCGCTGGCTCCGGGTCATCTATAAGTCTTTGCTAGGTAAAGCCCCGCCTTATCTCAGCTCACTGGTCACCAAAGCAGCATCCACCCATAGCACGCGTAGCACTCCAGCAGGTATATTTCACTTGTCACCCCCAAAGCCAATTCCTCCTTTGGCCGCCTTTCCTTCCAGTTTTCTGCTGCCAATGACTGGAACGAATTGCAAAAATCACTGAAGCTGGAGACTCATATCTCCCTCACTAACTTTAAGCACCAGTTGTCAGAGCAGCTCACAGATCACTGCACCTGTACATAGTCAATCTGTAAATAGTCTATCCAGCTACCTCATCCCCATACTGTTATTTATTCTATTTATTTTGATCTTTTGCACCACAGTATCTCTACTTGCACACTCATCTTCTGTACATCTATCACTCCAGTGTTTAATTGCTATATTGTATTTATTTGGGCACTATGGCCTATTTATTGCATTACATTTACATTTACATTTAAGTCATTTAGCAGACGCTCTTATCCAGAGCGACTTACAAATTGGTGAATTCACCTTCTGACATCCAGTGGAACAGCCACTTTACAATAGTGAGCCTTACCTCCCTTATCCTACCTCATTTGCACACTGTCTATATACTTTTTCTATTATATTATTGACTGTATATTTGTTTATTCCATGTGTAACTCTGTGTTGTTGTTTGTGTCGCACTGCTTTGCTTATCTTGGCCAGGTCGCAGTTGTAAATGAGAACTTGTTCTCAACTAGCTGACCTGGTTAAATAAAGGTGAAATTTATATATTTTTAAAACAACAGTCAAATGCTCTGAATACAACAGGTAAACCTTACAGTCAAATGCTTACTTACGAGCCCCTAACCAACAATGCGGGTTTAAAAAATATGGAAATGAATAAGAGATAAACAAGTAATTAAAGAGCAGCAGTAAAATATCAATAGCGAGATAATATACAGGGGTGTACCATTACAGAGTCAATGTGCGGGGGCACCGGTTAGTTGAGGTAGTATGTACATGTAGGTAGAGTTATTAAATTGACTATGCATAGATGAAAACAGAGAGTAGCAGTGGCATAATGGGGAGGGGGGGGCAATGCAAATAGTATGGGTAGCCATTAGATGTTCAGTAGTCTTATGGCTTGGGGGTAGAAACTGTTTAGAAGCCTCTTGGACCTAGACTTTATGGCCTTACCTCCTCACACCATTGTCACACACTGCATATATACTTTATTTTTTTTCTATTGTGTTATTGACTGTATGCTTGTTTATTTCATGTGTTACTCTGTGTTGTTGTTTGTGTCACACTGCTTTGCTTTATCTTGGCCAGGTCGCAGTTGTAAATGAGAACTGCTCAACTAGCTTACCTGGTTAATGAAAGGTGAAATAAAAAAACATTTTTTTTAAAAGACATAGCGCTCCGGTACTGCTTGCCGTATGGTAGCAGAGATAACAGTCTGTGACTAGGGTGAATGGAGTCTTTGACAATTTTTAGGGCCTTCCTCTGACACCGCCTGGTATAGAGGTCCTGGATGGAGGTCCCATTGATGTACTGGGCCGTTCGCGCTACCCTCTGTGCTGCCTTGCGGTCGGAGGCCAAGCGGTTGCCATACTAGGCAGTGATGCAACCAGTCAGGATGCTCTCGATGGTGCAGCTGTAGAACCTTTTGAGGATCTGAGGACCCATGCCAAATCTTTTTAGTCTCCTGAAGGGGAATAGGTTTTGTCGTGCCCTCTTCATGACTGTCTTGGTGTGCTTGGACCATGTTTGTTTGCTGGTGATGTGGACACCAAGGAACTTGAAGCTCTCAACCTGCTCCACTGCAGCCTCGTCAATGAATCTGAGCCGTGGTTGGAGCTTTCAGCAGGAAAATGATCCAAAGCACACCTCAAAATCAACATAAAAATGGTTCACTGACCACAGAATCAAGGTTTTGCCATGGCCATCCCAGTCCCTTGACCTAAGCCCCTTAGAAAACCTATGGGATGAGCTGAAGAAGACAGTCCACAAGTGTGTATCTGAAGAATCTGGAGAGATTCTGTATGGAGGAATGGTCTCAAATCCTTTACCATGTGTTCGCCAACCTCATTACGCATTATATTGAGAAGAGCTGTTGTCTTAGCAAAGGGTGGTTGCACAAAGTATTGAATGATGGGGTGCCAATAATTGTTGCACACATATATTTGAGAAAAACATTTGTTTTATGATATTAATGTATTTTTCTTTCAATTATTTTACTTTAATTAAAGGTTAGATTTTTTGTGAATATTTTTTTATGAAAGACCAAGGGGATAAACAATAAAGACCTTTTTTTCCACAGCCTGTTTTGATGATATTTATCAAGGCCAATATTAGTGGAGAGCACCGTTCTGTATCTTTATGATTCAGAAACATATTTCTGTGTACACACTATTTAAGGGATCTACCTTAATCCCATGTGCCTCTTTATTTATATTTATTGTCAATGTAAATACTGAAAAACCATGAATAAATTTGGAACATGCGTATATCAGGTGTGACAAATGCCCTTCATTACTGTGCTTGCTTTTGCCCTCATTACTAATAGATTGATTCAATGAGCAATGTGATTGGCTCTGTTTAGAGCCCTTGTTTTCTTTGTTTGAGGTGTGGCCGCCCAGGAGAAGTTGCAGTTGAGAGGGAAGCTACGCTGTTTGAAGCTTTGTCCAAGCTCCTTTGGAACCCTTGGTTTTTGCTAAGAGAAGGATTACCTTGATAATGATTATGTTGAAATGCTTTCCCTCTACCTGCACTGAAGGCTGTTTTTGTTTGATTTAATTGCTTGTATAGTGGCTTGCGAAAGTATTCACCCCCCTGGCATTGTTCCTATTTTGTTGCCTGACAACCTTTTGGGGGGTTTGTATCATTTGATTTACACAACATGCCTACCACTTTGAAGATGCTAAATATTTTTTATTATGAATCAAACAAGAAATAAGACATAAAAACTGAAAACTTGAGTGTGCTTAACTATTCACCCATCCCCCTCCCTAAGTCAATACTTTGTAGAGCCACCTTTGGCAGCAATTACAGCTGCAAGTATCTTTGGGTATGTCTCTATAAGCTTGGCACATCTAGCCACTGGGATTTCTGCCCGTTATTCAAGGCAAAACTGCTCCATCTCCTTCAAGTTGGATGTGTTCCGCTGGTGTATTGCATTCTTTAAGTCATACAACAGATTCTCAATTGGATTGAGGTCTGGACATTGACTAGGTCATTCTAAGATATTTAAATGTTTCCTCTTAAACCACTCAAGTGTTGCTTTAGCAGTATGCCTATGGTCATTGTCCTGCTGGAACAGGGGTGTACCAACAGGGGTGTACCAACAGGGGTGCAACACAGTATGCAGTGTGCTCAGTATGTATGTGTGTTATCCTCCCTCCATTTGTGCTAACTGAACCTGGGAGATGAATAAAACAAACTGAGAATTCTGACATGCCTCTGATCCTCATTTCATGTTCTTCCACTCAACCCAAAACTGAAAGAACCTGTGTATCAATGGTAGTGTTATTCAGACCTCCCTATGTTCTTGGTGTAAACCTAGGGTGGTGTAGTCGGATCTATGGTACTGAACTGAGTTCAGTCACAGTCCCTCTCGGTCAGCTTGTGACACATACAATATATCTAGTCCTAGCTATGAACCCTTCGGGACATTTAGAGCAGGTCAACAGCAGTTCTAGATAACACAAAGTAAGTGTGTACTTGAGCACCCACATTGGCTTTTGTCAGAATCTCCAACTCAATGAAGGGATAAACAGTCAGATGAAATAATTTTGTTTCCTTTCTGTTCTCCACCTAATCTCTTAAGCCTCTGTTCTACTCTGACAAGTTAAATGGAGGGAGAGAGGCAAAATATTAAATTGGCTTTGTATTATTGAAAAGTGGGAGGGGATACTATTAATTACAAAGACAACAATGTTTACAACACCATCCCTCTTTTGTTTTCACTGGTGAAACGTAGGGGTAAAAAAATACAAACCTCAAAAGAGGATTGAGGCCTTAGCGGGATTAGAAATGTAGCTATTGGGAGCATGCCTTGTTTTTCCACCTTGTCCTTCTTTTTTTTAATCAAAAAGTGTTTTTTTCTCAACAATTACATTTCCTACAGGAAAAATCATATTTGGTAAATATAATGGGGAGGAGCAGGGGACACCCGGGCTCAGGTGGTATGTGACGATAATTAGCTAGCAATGTCTGGCTAGCGAGGGCCTTGTGTTGTGGTATAAGTAGCTAGTAATGCCTGGCTGGCGAGGACCTTGTGTTGTGGTATAATTAGCTAGCATTGCCTGCCTAGTGAGGGCCTTCTGTTGTGGTATAATTAGCTAGGAATGCCTGGCTAGCGAGGGCCTTGTGTTGTGGTATAATTAGCTAGTAATGCCTGGCTAGCGAGAGCCTTGTGTTATGGTATAATTAGCTAGGAATGCCTGGCTAGCGAGGGCCTTGTGTTGTGGTATAAGTAGCTAGTAATGCCTGGCTAGCGAGGGCCTTGTGTTGTGGTATAATTAGCTAGGAATGCCTGGCTAGCGAGGGCCTTGTGTTGTGGTATAAGTAGCTAGTAATGCCTGGCTAGCGAGGGCCTTGTGTTGTGGTATAATTAGCTAGTAATGCCTTGCTAGCGAGGGCCTTGTGTTGTGGTATAATTAGCTAGTAATGCCTTGCTAGCGAGGGCCTTGTGTTGTGGTATAATTAGCTAGTATTGCCTGGCAAGCAAATAACTTGTTGTGGTACAAGGACTGTGCCTTGCAAAAGTATTCATCCCTTTGGTGTTTTTCCAATTTTGTTGCACTACATCCTGACATTTAAATGGATTTTTATTTTTATTTCATGTAATGGACATATACAAAATAGTCCAAATTGGTGAAGTGAAAAATAAATAAATAATAAAATCAGAAAAGTGGTGCATGCATATATATATATATATATATATATTACCTTCAGAAGTCACATAATTAGTTAAATAAAGTCCACCTGTGTGCAATCTAAGTGTCACATGATGTTAGTATATATATATATATATATATATATATATATACAGTGGGGAGAACTAGTATTTGATACTGCTGATTTTGCAGGTCACTTTTTATTATAGGTACACTTCAACTGTGGAGACGAAATCTAAAACAAAAATCCAGAAAATCACATTGTATGATTTTCAAGTAATTAATTTGCATTTTATTGCATGACATAAGTATTTGTTCACCTACCAACCAGTAAGAATTCTGGTTCTCACAGACCTGTCAGTTTTTCTTTAAGAAGCCCTCCTGTTCTCCACTCATTACCTGTATTAACTGCACCTGTTTGAACTTGTTACCTGTATAAAACACACATGTCCACACACTCAATCAAACAGACTCCAACCTCTCCACAATGGCCAAGACCAGAGAGCTGGGTAAGGATATCAGGGATACAATTGTAGACCTGCACAAGGATGGGATGGGCTACAGAACAATAGGCAAGCAACTTGGTAAGAAGGCAACAACTGTTTGCGCAACTAGTAGAAAATGGAAGAAGTTCAAGATGACTGTCAATCACCCTCGGTCTGGGGCTCCATGCAAGATCTCACCTCATGGGGCATCAACGATCATGAGGAAGGTGAGGGATCAGCCCAGAACTACATGGCAGGACCTGGTCAATGACCTGAAGAGAGCTGGGATCACAGTCTCAAAGAAAACCATTAGTAACACACTACGCCTTCATGGATTAAAATCCTGCAGCACACGCAAGGTCACCCTGCTCAAGCCAGAGCATGTCCAGGCCCGTCTGAAGTTTGCCAATGCCCATCTGGATGATCCAGAGGAGGAATGGGAGAAGGTCATGTGGTCTGATGAGACAAAAATAGAGCTTTTTGGTCAAAACTCCACTCGCCGTGTTTGGAGGAAGAAGAAGGATGAGTACAACCCCAAGAATACCATCCCAACTGTGAAGCATGGAGGTGGAAGCATCATTCTTTGGGGATGCTTTTCTGCAAAGGAGACAGGACGACTGCACCGTATTGAGGGGAGGATGGAAGGGGCCATGTATGGCGAGATCTTGGCCAACAACCTCCTTCCCTCAGTAAGAGCATTGAAGATGGGTCGTGGCTGGGTCTTCCAGCATGGCAACGACCCGAAACACATAGCCAGGGCAACTAAGGAGTGGCTCCGTAAGAAGCATCTCCAGGTCCTGGAGTGGCCTAGCTAGTCTCCAGACCTGAACCCAATAGAAAATCTTTGGAGGGAGCTGAAAGTCCGTATTGCCCAGCGACACCCCCGAAACCTGAAGGATCTGGAGAAGGTCTGTATGGAGGAGTAGGCCAAAATCCCTGCTGCAGTGTGTGCAAACCTGGTCAAGAACTACAGGAAACGTATGATCTCTGTAATTGCAAACAAAGGTTTCTGTAACCAAATATTAAGTTCTGCTTTTCTGATGTATCAAATACTTATGTCATGCAATAAAATGCAAATTAATTACTTAAAAATCATACAATGTGATTTGCTGGATTTTTGCTTTAGATTCCGCCACTCACAGTTGAAATGCAATTATGATAAAAATTACAGACCTCTACATGCTTTGTAAGTAGGAAAACCTGCAAAATCGGCAGTGTATCAAATACTTGTTCTCCCCACTGTATCTCTCTTACTATTTTATTTAACATATGAAAAACTGGTGATGAGGTAACTATACATAGTTGTTCGTTGATGTACAGTGGGTCAAAATATTATTTAGTCAGCCACCAATTGTGCAAGTTCTCCCACTTAAAAAGATGAGAGAGGCCTGTAATTTTCATCATGGGTACACTTCAACTATGACAGACAAAATGAAGAAAAAAAAACAGAAAATCACATTGTAGGATTTTTAATGAATTTATTTGCAAATTATGGTGAAAAATAAGTATTTGGTCACCGACAAACAAGCAAGATTTCTGGCTCTCACAGACCTGTAATTTCTTCTTTAAGAGGCTCCTCTGTCCTCCACTCATTACCTGTATTAATGGCACATGTTTGAACTTGTTATCAGTACAAAAGACACCTGTCCACAACCTCAAACAGTCACACTCCAAACTCCACAATGGCCAAAACCAAAGAGCTGTCAAAGGACACTAGAAACAAAATTGTTGACCTGCACCAGGCTGAGAAGACTGAATCTGCAATAGGTAAGCAGCTTGGTTTGAAGAAATCAACTGTGGGAGCAATTATTAGGAAATGGAAGACATACAAGACCACTGATAATCTCCCTCGATCTGGGGCTCCACGCAAGATCTCACCCCGTGGGGTCAAAATGATCACAAGAACGGTGAGCAAAAATCCCAGAACCACACGGGGGGACCTAGTGAATGACCTGCAGAGAGCTGGGACCAAAGTAACAAAGCCTACCATCAGTAAAAACACTACGCCGCCAGGGACAGTGTCAGACGTGTCCCCCTGCTTAAGCCAGTACATGTCCAGGCCCGTCTGAAGTTTGCTCGAGAGCATTTGGATGATCCAGAAGAAGATTGGAGAATGTCATATGGTCAGATGAAACCAAAATATAACTTTTTGGTAAAAAATCAACTCGTTGTGTTTGGAGGACAAAGAATGCTAAGTTGCATCCAAAGAACACCATAACTAATGTGAAGCAAGGGGGTGGAAACATCATGCTTTGGGGCTGTTTTTCTGCAAAGGGACCAGGACGACTGATCCGTGTAAAGGAAAGAATGAATGGGGCCATGTATCGTGAGATTTTGAGTAAAACATCCTTCCGTCAGCAAGGGCATTGACGATGAAATGTGGCTAGGTTTTTCAGCATGACAATGATCCCAAACACACCGCCCGGGCAACGAAGGAGTGGCTTTGTAAGAAGCATTTCAAGGTCCTGGAGTGGCCTAGCCAGTCTCCAGATCTAAACCCTATAGAAAATCTTTGGAGGGAGTTGAAAGTCCGTGTTGCCCAGCAACAGCCCCAAAACATCACTGCTCTAGAGGAGATCTGCATGGAGGAATGGGCCAAAATGCCAGCAACAGTGTGTGAAAACCTTGTGAAGACTTACAGAAAACGTTTGACCTCTGTCATTGCCAACAAAGGGTATATAACAAAGTATTGAGATAAACTTTTGTTATTGACCAAATACTTATTTTCCACCATAATTTGCAAATAAATTCATTAAAAATCCTACAATGTGATTTTCTGGATATTTTTTCTCATTTTGTCTGTCATAGTTGAAGTGTACCTATGAATAAAATTACAGGCCTTTCTCATCTTTTTAAGTGGGAGAACTTGCACAATTGGTGGCTGAGTAAATACTTTTTTGCCCCACTATATGTATGTAATATATATATATAATCACTCCCTGACCATAGTTTACTTTGTATGTTTCTATGTTTTGGTTGGTCAGGGTGTGATCTGAGTGGGCATTCTATGTTGGATGTCTTGTTTGTCTATTTCTATGTCTGGCCTGATATGGTTCTCAGTCAGCGGCAGGTGTTAGTCATTGTCTGTGATTGGGAACCATATTTAGGTAGCCTGGGTTTCACTGTGTGTTTGTGGGTGATGGTTCCTGTCTCTGTGTTTTGCACCAGATAGGGCTGTTTTCGCATGTTTGTTATTTTGTTAGTTTAATCGTGTATAGTTTCTTTATTATAATAAAATGAATAACAACCACGCTGCATTTTGGTCCGCTCCTCCTTCCCACAACGAAAGCCGTGACAATATATATATACATACACCTTTTCTGAAAGGCCCCAGAGTCTGTAACACCACTAATCAAGGGGTACCATGAAGACCAAGGAGCTCTCCAAACAGGTCAGGGACAGAGTTATGGAGAAGTACAGATCAGGGTTGGGTTATAAAAAAATATCAGAAACTTTGAACATCCCATGGAGTACCATTAAATCCATTATTAAAAAATCAAAATAATAAGTTACCACAACAAATCTGCCAAGAAAGTGCCACCCACCAAAACTCACAGGTCAGGCAAGGAGAGCATTAATCAGAGAGGCAACAAAGAGACCAAAGATAACCCTGAAGGAGCTGCAAAGCTCCACAGCAGAGATTGGAGTATCTGTCCATAGGACCACTTTAAGCCGTACACTCCACACAGCTGGGCTCTATGGAAGAGTGGCCAGAAAAAAGCCATTGCTTCAAGAAAAAAATAAGCAAACATGTTTGGTGTTCGCCAAAATGTATGTGGGAGTCTCCCCAAACATATGGAAGAATGTATTCTGGTCAGATGAGAATAAAATTGAGCTTTTTGGCCATCAAGGAAAACACTATGTCTGGTGCAAACCCACCACCTCTCATCACCTTGAGAGCACCATCCCCACATTGAAGCATGGTGGTGGCAGCATCATGCTGTGGGGATGTTTTTCATCGGCAGGGACTGGGAAACTGGTCAGAATTGAAGGAATGATGGATGGCGCTAAATACAGGGAAATTCTTGAGGGAAACCTGTTTCAGTCTTCCAGAGATTTGAGACTGGGACAGTGGTTCACCTTCCAGCAGGACAATGACCCTAAGCATACTGCTAAAGCAACAGTCGTGTGGTTTAAGGGGAAACATTGAAATGTCTTGGAATGGCCTAATCAAAGCCCAGACCTCAATCCAATTGAGAATCTGTGGAATTACTTAAAGATTGCTGTACACCAGCGGAACCCATCCTACTTAAAGGAGTTGGAGCAGTGTTGTGCTCAAGTTTTCTTTTTTTGTGTCTTATTTCTTGTTAGTTTCACAAGAAAACATATTTTGCATCTTCAAAGTGATACGTGTGTTGTGTAAATCAAATGATACAAACCCCCCCAAAATAAATGTTTATTCCAGTTTGTAAGGCAACAAAATAGGAAAAGTGCCAAGGGGGGTGAATACTTTCGCAAGCCACTGTAGCAAGTCATGCCTGGCTAGCGAGAGCCATGTGTTGCAGGGACTGTCCTCTGTGGCTACGCATGGAAAATCCTATATGAGCAAGTGGATGTGCTGTGTTAAAGAAAATCTATGGGCGTGGGTGGCATGAAAGCTTATTAAAACATGATGAATTTGCCCTTGTCAAAGACATGACATGAACCAATTGGCTTGTGTGTCCTTTATAAAGGACAAGGGTGTGCTTGTGTGTGTGGAGTTGGGCGAGGGGGGGGGGGGGTCTGTGGAGATCCAAGTGTGTTTTACATCACTGGTAAAACCACAGTCAGAGTACATTAAGATGAGCACTGAGACTAGTGCATAATTACTACTCTTCCGTCCTGTGGCCACACTTCCTGTATAAAAGCTATGCAATTATTTGTCTGAATGTGTCGCACAGCATTCAAGCTACACTAATGACAAGCATTGCAGTGCGCTGCTTATTTTGAATGAGACAGTGTGTAATGGACAGTGACCAATGGCTAAATATTACGTTTTGTGAATGTCTAGAGAACTTCATCACTTCAAGAAAACTTTCAGGGAGAAACACAATAATCTGTTCAGCTGTAGAATCCTAAATGTGGTCAGAGAATAACCTTTGACACGTTGCAGTATAAACCAAACAAGGCTACCTTTTCAACGCTTCACACTATGACATTTTGTTTATTCACTTATTTTGAGAGATGGGACATGTCCTCTGTGACCTAACTTCTAGAGGGGTTTATCATCGACTGACCTTATCATTTCATCTAAATTTCGGCAATCCCAAAAGCCACAAACTAATGAAAAACCCCAATTCCATTAAGTTCAACAAAAAAATCACTCTTTCCCTGCACTATAAAATCTGCCATTTTAAGTGGAGGTTTTGGGGACTCCCGGCAGTTGCCCTACTACAATGATGAAAACCACACACGTCTGAATGTAACCAGAGCCTATAACAATCAGATACATATTTACAGAGACAGGAAGAAGAAACAGAAATCATCTTAGGGGACAATGGTTGCAGGGGCCCTTGACATGCCTCACCGACTCTTGAATATGAATGAAAATGAAAGAAGAATTAAACTGGACATGTTCTCAGCACTATGCCGAGGGTCCTGAAGGTGAGGAGTAGTACTCTGAAGTGAGGTGGGGATGAAGGGGGTGGATGTGAGGAGGTGGACAGCTGAGTTTTGGACATGTTGTAGTCTGGCTAGGTGGGAGGGGAGATTAAAGAGGAGACTATTGTAGTATTCCATGAAGGCATGTAATACTATTTTGGCATCTGTGAAGAGGAGCCCTGCACAGGCATACATTTTAAGACCAAGCCCTACCCATGCCTGCAATGTTTGTGCCCTACTCTACCCAGGCCAGATTGCTTCTGCCAAATTTAAGACCTGGCCCTGCCTGAAACTCTAAATCAGAAATAACTTCCTCCATTAGTAAATTAGTCCATTAGCTGCTCCTCTCACTCGCTCCATGTGAGCAGCTTGCTCTGCATGCACTCTGCTCATGGTGGCTCTGGGTATGTGAGTATCCATAGCAACGGCTCCGCTTAGGCTGCTCTGCTCAATAAAGAGTTATGAGAGAGCAGTTAGCTGTTAGCTGTTACTTATCCATAACCACGGGAAGTAGGGATGCTGTGGGAGCTGCGGCAACCTGTAAAAAAGAAATAAGAATAAAAACAATGCAACTTTTTTTCACACACAAAAGCAGTGCACTGGGCCGTTATTAATCCTGTATTAGTGGACCGATATAGCCATCTACAGCATAGGCAAACCCCCGTATATTTTTTTTTTTGCAGAACCCCCACCCCCAAATTACTTTTTGCGGCCATGTACTTATCATCGCTCTAAACTCTGACAAAACTGAAAGAAAGTTATTATTTTATGTGAAATAATCTCTCCTGTCTTATATTTGACAATGTTGAAGCACTTCTGACACCATGTTATGATCTTAGTCAGATAAAACTGTATTGTGCAGCAGAGCACGAGCAAGTGGCTCAGCTTCAAAATGTTAGTGATCAATTTAGCGATACCCGAGCCCTGCCCCTACCCTAGTTACAGTATTGTTGATAAAAACAGACCCTGTCGGGGCCAGTTGGACTCACGTCGGGCTCAGGTTAGGTAGCAGAGCTCTATAGTGAAGGAGAAGTATGGTCAGATCTTAATGTTCTTGACTTGGAAGAAGGACAGCCATCTCATGTTTTATCCAAATCATTTGTGGGATTCGATCAGAGGTCTAGAGTGTTTGTGTGTGTGTATAATTTAGAGAGAGCAATTGGGAGAGAGAGAGAGGTAGATCCAGATAGTTTAAAAGAGAAAAATAGACAAGAGTCCCATTTCTCATCACATAGTCTGTGTTCTGCTAGCCAGAAGCCTGGGTGTTATATACCAGGTGGGCAACATGGACAGAATTAGCAACAGGAGATGTTGTCCGATTTCGAACATCCTGTCTGTAGTTAGAAGAACATGTCTGAAGGTGTGGGCCACATTCCTGTCACTGGAAAAACATGACATACGGTTCTGATTAGCACATGACAGACACTCCCTCTGTTGTCAAACTTCCCACTATATCTCTAATAATATTTCACCCACCCCATGTGACTATCTTACTCACTCATTCATAGGCACAAACAAAATCTCTCATTTCCCGCCTCACTTACTCTGTCTCTGAACAATGTGCTGTGATGCTACAGTTGAAGTCGGAAGTTTACATACACCTTAGCCAAATACATTTAACCTCAGTTTTTCACAATTCCTGACATTTAATCCAAGTAACAATTCCCTGTCTTAGATCAGTTAGGATCACCACTTTATTTTAAGAATGTGCAATGTCAGAATATATTTTTTTTAATTTTAAAATTTTGTAAAAAAAAATCACCTTTATTTAACCAGGTAGTCTAGTTGAGAACAAGTTCTCATTTACAACTGCGACCTGGCCAAGATAAAGCATAGCAGTGTGAACAGACAACACAGAGTTACACATGGAGTAAACAATTAACAAGTCAATAACACAGTATAAAAAAATAAAAAAATAGTCTATATACATTGTGTGCAAAAGGCATGAGGAGGTAGGCGAATAATTACAATTTTACAGATTAACACTGGAGTGATAAATGATCAGATAGCAGATGTTTGAAGTTGGTGAGGGAGATAAAAGTCTCCAACTTCAGCGATTTTTGCAATTCGTTCCAGTTACAGGCAGCAGAGAACTGGAACGAAAGGCGGCCAAATGAGGTGTTGGCTTTAAGGATGATCAGTGAGATACACCTGCTGGAGAACGTGCTATGGGTGGGTGTTGCCATCGTGACCAGTGAACTGAGATAAGGCGGAGCTTTACCTAACATGGACTTGTAGATGACCTGGAGCCAGTGGGTTTGGCAACGAATATGTAGCGAGGGCCAGCCGACTAGAGCATACAGGTCGCAGTGGTGGGTGGTATAAGGTGCTTTAGTAACAAAACGGATGGCACTGTGATAAACTGCATCCAGTTTGCTGAGTAGAGTATTGGAAGCTATTTTGTAGATGACATCGCCGAAGTTGAGGATCGGTAGGATAGTCAGTTTTACTAGGGTAAGTTTGGCGGCATTGGTGAAGGAGGCTTTGTTGCGGAATAGAAAGCCCACTCAAAATTTAATTTTAGATTGGAGATGTTTGGTATGAGTCTGGAAGGAGAGTTTACAGTCTAGCCAGACACCTAGGTACTTATAGATGTCCACATATTCTAGGTCGGAACAATCCATGGTGGTGTTGTTAGTCGTGCATGCAGGTGCAGGCAGCGAACGGTTGAAAAGCATGCAGTTGGTTTTACTAGTGTTTAAGAGCCGTTGGAGGCCACGGAAGGAGTATTGTATGGCGTTGAAGCTCGTTTGGAGGTTAGATAGCACAGTGTCCAAGGAAGGGCCGGAAGTATACAGAATGATGTCGTCTGCGTAGAGGTGGATCAGGGAATCGCACGCAGCAATAGCAACATCATTGATATATACAGAGAAAAGAGTCGGCCCGAGAATTGAACCCTGTGGCACCCCCATAGAGACTGCCAGAGGACCGGACAACATGCCCTCCGATTTGACACACAGAACTCTGTCTGCAAAGTAGTTGGTGAACCAGGCAAGGCAGTCATTAGAAAAACCGAGGCTACTGAGTCTGCCGATAAGAATATGGTGATTGACAGAGTCGAAAGCCTTGGTCAGGTCGATGAATACAGCTGCACAGAATTGTCTCTTATTGATGGCGGTTATGATATTGTTTCGGACCTTGAGCGTGGCTGAGGTGCACCCTTGGCCAGCTCGGAAACCAGATTGCATAGCGGAGAAGCTATTGTGGGATTCGAAATGTTCGGTGATCTGTTTGTTAACTTGGCTTTCGAAGACCGTAGAAAGGCAGGGTAGGATAGATATATGTCTGTAGCAGTTTGGGTCTAGTGTCTCCCCTTTGAAGAGGGGGATGACTGCGGCAGCTTTCCAATCTTTGGGGATCTCAGACGATACGAAAGAGAGGTTGAACAGGCTAGTAATAGGGGTTGCAACAATTTTGGATGATAATTTTAGAAAAAGAATGTCCAGATTGTCTAGCCTGACTATTTGTAGGGGTCCAGATTTTGCAGCTCTTTCAGAACATCAGCTGTCTGGATTTGGGTGAAGGAGAAATGGGGGAGGCTTGGGCAAGTTGCTGTGGGGTGTACAGGGCTGTTAACCGGGGTAGGGGTAGCCAGGTGGAAAGCCTGTCCAGCCATAGAAAATGCTTATTGAAATTCTCAATTATCGCGGATTTATCGGTGGTGACAGTGTTTACTAGCCTCAGTGCAGTGGGCAGCGTGGAGGAGGTGCTCATATTCTCCATGGACTTTACAGTGTCCCAGAACTTTTTAAAGTTTGTGCTATAAGATGCAAATTTCTGTTTGAAAAAGCTAGCATTTGCTCTCCTAACTGCCTGTGTATATTGGTTCCTAACTTCCCTGAAAAGTTGCATATCGCGAGGGCTATTCAATGCTAATGCAGTACGCCACAGGATGTTTTTGTGCTTGTCAAGGGCAGTCAGGTCTGGAGTGAACCAAGAGCTATATCTGTTCCTGGTTCTATATTTTTTGAATGGGGCATGCCTATTTAAGATGGTGAGGAAAGCACTTTTAAAGAATTACCAGGCATCCTCTACCGACGGAATGAGGTCAATATCCTTCCAGGATACCTGGGCCAGGTCGATTAGAAAGGCCTGTTCGCTGAAGTGTTTTAGGGAACGTTTGACAGAGTTGAGGGGTGGTCGTTTGACTGCATACCCATTACGGACGCAGGCAGTGATCGCTGAGATCCTCGTTGAAAACAGCAGAGGTGTATTTGGAGGGTAGGTTGGTTAGGATGATATCTATGAGGCTGCCTGTGTTTACGGATTTGAGGTTGTACCTAATAGGTTCATTGATAACTTGTGTGAGATTGAGGGCATCAAGTTTAGATGGTAGGATGGCCGGGGTGTTAACTTCTTTGGGGTGCCACCCCCTTTTTCTCAATTTCCGCCTAAAGACATACCCTAATCTAACTGCCTGTAGCTCAGGCCCAGAGGCAAGGATATGCATATTATTGCTATCATTTGAAACACTCTGAATTTTGTGGAAATGTGAATGTAGGAGAATATAACACAATAGATCTGGTAGAAGAAAATACATGGAAATAAACATGCATTTTCTGTTTTTTATTGTTGCTGCATCATCTTTCAAATGACCAAGAACGGCCAAACACGCAACTAGGATGCTGTGGATAATTGGAATGAAGAACATAAGATAGCAACAATAGCTGAGCAAAGATTTGGACAGATAACTTGAAGTCTCCCAGGTGTGTGGGTACAAATGTACCCAAATGTTCCCAAGTAGCCGAATTGGTACAGTGATACATTTTGAAGGAAATAACTATATACAAAATACATGAATGCTACTCTAACACCCCCCCAAAATATATATATATATATATATATATATATATATATATATATATATATATATATATATATATATATAATAAAACAAACAATTAACAAGGGTAACTATTTACATATTTTCTATTTACAATATTGTGAAGCAAAGGCTTACTGAACAGGTGGTGCAGGTGATGGATCATTTCTTTACATAGTTGAATGTGTTGACAACAAAATCACACAAAAATTATCAATGGAAATCAAATGTATCAACCCATGGAGGTCTGGATTTGGAGTGACACTCAAAATAAAAGTGGAAATCCACACGACAGGCTGATCCAACTTTGATGTAATGTCCTTAAAACAAGTCAAAATGAGGCTCAGTAGTGTTTGTGGCCTGCTGGAGGTCATTTTGCAGGGCTCTGGCAGTGCTCCTCCTGCTTCTCCTTGAACAAAGGTGGAGGTAGCGGTCCTGCTGCTGGGTTGTTGCCCTCCTACGGCCTCCTCCATGTCTCCTGATGTACTGGCCTGTCCCTGTCTCCATGCTCTGGACACTATGTTGACAGACACAGCGAACCTTCTTGCCACAGCTCGCATTGATGTCTCATCCTGGATGAGCTGCATTACCTGAGCCACTTGTGTGGGTTGTAGACTCTGTATCATGCTACCACTAGAGTGAAAGCACCAACATTCAAAAGTGACCAAATCATCAGCCAGGAAGCATGGGAACTGAGAAGTGGTCTGTGGTTACCACCTGCAGAACCACTCCTTTATTGGGGATGTCTTGCTAATTGCCTATAATTTCCACCTGTCTATTCCATTTGCACAACAGCATGTGAAATTTATTGTCAATCAGTGTTGCTTCCTAAGTGGACAGTTTGATTTCACAGAAGTGTGATTGACTTGGAGTTACATTGTGTTGTTTAAGTGTTCCCTTTATTTTTTTGAGCAGTGTATATAGAGCACAGGGAACATGATCACTATGGGGAAGTGGTGAAGGGCTGTTCCATAACATGTTTATGTCAAATACATTAAAAAAAATATCACACACACACACACACACACACACACACACACACACACACACACACACACACACACACACACACACACACACAGCTTCTATCTCAAGGCCATCACACTGTTAAACAGCCACCACTAACATTGAGTGGCTGCTGCCAACACACTGACTCAACTCCAGCCACTTTAATAATGGGAATTGATGGAAATTTATGTAAAATATATCACTAGCCACTTTAAACAATGCTACTTAATAATATAATGTTTACATACCCTACATTACTCATATGTATATGTATATACTGTACTCTATATCATCTACTGCATCTTTATGTAATACATGTATCACTCGCCACTTTAAACTATGCCACTTTGTTTACATACCCTACATTACTCATCTCATATGTACATACTGTACTCGATAGCATCTACTGCATCTTGCCTATGCCGTTCTGTACCATCACTCATTCATATATCTTTATGTACATATTCTTTATCCCTTTACACTTGTGTGTATAAGGTAGTAGTTTTGGAATTGTTAGGTTAGATTACTCGTTGGTTATTACTGCATTGTCGGAACGAGAAGCACAAGCATTTCGCTACACTCGCATTAACATCTGCTAACCATGTGTATGTGACAAATACATTTGATTTGATTTGACACATACACAGTATAGCCAATGTGTACTTTACACATTTCATTACAGATTATATTTTTATATATTGCAAATTAAATAAGAACATCTAAAAAAAAATCTCAAATGAATAATATTTGATATTATTAATTTCAAACAATGACATTAGCATTAGAATTTACCAATCCAGCATGGCATCCTCGCCATGCAGAAACATGTCTTCCGCCTGGGAGTCAAAACTAGCTTTGCTGAAAGAATAATCTTCCTGGAGCAACTTGTTCTCGCGGTATCTATCTATTTCCTCTTTAATTTGGCTTAAATCTTTATACCTAGACTTTGTTTTTGATTTTCCTGATTTATTCGCCATATTTTAAATTAATAAACTTGTTGAAAATGCTATTGAATATGTACTGCTATGCGTAACACCCTTGGCTCCGTCAAGTAGGATTTGCGAATGAACCTCTTTTACGCCAGAGTTTACAACTAAGGCTGGTCTTCAAACGTATAACCATTACATATTGCCGTTTACCTCAGCTCATTGGCTATCTTCCAAGCTCGATTTCAAGATGATCAGAGGTCATTGGGCCAAAATACAGTCAATCAATGATAGACCGGTCCTACCATTGGTGGGCAATGATGTCATTGATTGGTGTCTTCAAATCGGTTTGTTTTCGTTAATACGTCCCGGGAAAAGAACCATCAAGTATGGTTATGTTAGTAACAACCAGAGGATTGCAATGAAACCAACCATGACTGGATAAATGTTTGTTTAGTGTGTGAAATTACCACAAACGCATCGTCCAAAGTTGAATGAGACGGAAATTACGACGCAAACGGTTTACAAATGTTGTGTTAGGCTATAAAAATGGATTTTATCAAACAAATACATCATTCACTGTGTAGTTAGGACACTTTGGCATTTCCACCAGAGGAAGATCTTCAATGGTAAGCGATTTATTTTATTGTTATTTCTGACTAATGCTTGGTTGGAAAAGGCTAGTAATGCTTGTGTGTGCGTGGCGCCGTCCTCAGAAAATAGCATGTTTGCTTTCGCAGTAACAGATTTTTGAAATCTGACACAGCGGCTGGATTAATAAGACGTTCATCTTTTACATTATGTAAGATACATGTATTTACAAGAATGTTTCTATAACAAATGGTGTATTTAGGATGTTAGCTCTCTGCAGTTTCACCAGATGTTGGCCTGGTGGGACGTTAGCGTCTCACCTACCCTAGAGAGGTTAAGCATGTCCCAGTTTAGGTCACCTAACAGCACGAGCTCTGAAGATAGATGGGGGGCAATCAATTCACATATGGAGCCCAGGACACAGCTGGGGGCAGAAGGTGGTCTATAGCAAGAGAGATGTGTTTCTGGAATTGTGGATTTTTAAGCTAGAATCTCAAATTGTTTGGGCACAGACCTGGATATTAGGAAAGAGCTCTGCAGGCTATCTCTGCAGTAGATTGCAGCTCCGCCCTCTTTGGCAGTCTGTTTACATACACTTAGGTCGGAGTCATTAAAACCCATTTTTCAACCACTCCACACATCTCTTGTTAACTAATGGTAGTTTTGGCAAGACGGTTAGGACATCTACTTTGTGCATGACACAAGTAATTTTTACAACAATTGCATACAGACAGATTAGTTCACATATTTCACTGTATCCCAATTCCAGTTGGTCAGAAGTTTACGTACACTAGGATGACTGTGCCTTTAAACAGATTGGAAAATTCCAGAAAATGATGTCATGGCTTTAAAAGCCTCTGATAGGCTAATTGACATCATTTGGAGGTGTACCTGTGGATGTATTTCAAGGCCTACCTTCAAACTCAGTGCCTCTTTGCTTGACATCATGGGAAAATCAAAATAAATCAGCCAAGACATCAGAAAAAAATTGTAGACGTCCACAAGTCTGGTTCATCCTTGGGAGAAATTTACAAATGCCTGAAGGTACCACGTTCATCTGTACAAACAATATTACGCAAGTAGAAACACCATGGGACCACGCAGCCGTCATACCGCTCAGGAAGGAGACACGTTTTGTCTCTTAGAGATGAACATACTTTGATGCGAAAAGTGAAAATCAATCCCAGTATAACAGCAAAGGACCTTTTGAAGATGCTGGAGGAAACAGGTACAAACGTATCTATATCCACAGTAAAATGAGTCCAATATCGATAAACCTGAAAGGCTTCTAAGCAAGGAAGAGGCCACTGATCCAAAACCGCCATAAAAAAGTATACTGTTTGCAACTGCACATAGGGACAAAGGTTGTACTTTTTGGAGAAATGTCCTCTGGTCTGATGAAACCAAAGTAGAACTGTTTCACCATAATGATCATTCATTATGTTTGGAGGAAAAAGGGGGAGACTTGCAAGCCGAAGAACACCATCTCAACCGTGAAGCACGGGGGATGGCAGCATCATGTTTTCGGGGTGCTTTGCTGCAGGAGGGACTGGTGCACTTCACAAAATAGATGGCATCATGAGGATGGACAATTATGTGGATATATTTAAGCAACATCTCAGGACATCAGTCAGGAAGTTAAAGCTTGGTCGCAAATGTATCTTCCAAATGGACAATGACGCCAAGAATACTTCCAAAGTTGTGGCAAAATGGCTAAAGGAAAACAAAGTCAAGGTATTGGAGTGGCCATCAGAAAGCCCTGACCTCAATCCTATAGAACATTTGTGGGCAGAACTGAAAAAGTGTGTGCGAGCAAGGAGGCCTACAAACCTGACTCGGTTACATAAGCACTATCAAGAGGAACAGGCCAAAATTTACCTAACTTATTGTGGGAAGCTTGTGGAAGGCTACCCGAAATGTTTCAGCCAAGTTAAACAATTTAAAGGCAATGCTACCAAAATTAATTGACTGTATGTAAACTTCTGACCCACTGGGGTCATAATAAAAGCTGAAATAAAAGCTGAAATAAATCATTCTCTCTACTATTTTTCTGACATTTCACATTCTCAAAATAAATTGGTGATCCTAACTGACCTAAAAGATGGAATTTTTTACTTGGATTAAATGTCAAGAATTGTGAAAAACTGAGTTTAAATGTACGTACTTACAGTGCCTTGCGAAAGTATTCGGCCCCCTTGAACTCTGCGACCTTTTGCCACATTTCAGGCTTCAAACATAAAGATATAAAACTGTATTTTTTTGTGAAGAATCAACAACAAGTGGGAAACAATCATGAAGTGGAACGACATTTATTGGATATTTCAAACTTTTTTAACAAATCAAAAACTGAAAAATTGGGCGTGCAAAATCATTCAGCCCCCTTAAGTTAATACTTTGTAGCGCCACCTTTTGCTGCGATTACAGCTGTAAGTCGCTTGGGGTATGTCTCTATCAGTTTTGCACATCGAGAGACTGAATTTTTTTTCCCATTCCTCCTTGCAAAACAGCTCGAGCTCAGTGAGGTTGGATGGAGAGCATTTGTGAACAGCGGTTTTCAGTTCTTTCCACAGATTCTCGATTGGATTCAGGTCTGGACTTTGACTTGGCCATTCTAACACCTGGATATGTTTATTTTTGAACCATTCCATTGTAGATTTTGCTTTATGTTTTGGATCATTGTCTTGTTGGAAGACAAATCTCCGTCCCAGTCTCAAGTCTTTTGCAGACTCCATCAGGTTTTCTTCCAGAATGGTCCTGTATTTGGCTCCATCCATCTTCCCATCAATTTTAACCATCTTCCCTGTCCCTGTTGAAGAAAAGCAGGCCCAAACCATAATGCTGCCACCACCATGTTTGACAGTGGGTATGGTGTGTTCAGGGTGATGAGCTGTGTTGCTTTTACGCCAAACATAACGTTTTGCATTGTTGCCAAAAGTTCAATTTTGGTTTCATCTGACCAGAGCACCTTCTTCCACATGTTTGGTGTGTCTCCCAGGTGGCTTGTGGCAAACTTTAAACAACACTTTTTATGGATATCTTTAAGAAATGGCTTTCTTCTTGCAACTCTTCCATAAAGGCCAGATTTGTGCAATATACGACTGATTGTTGTCCTATGGACAGGGTCTCCCACCTCAGCTGTAGATCTCTGCAGTTCCTCCAGAGTGATCATGGGCCTCTTGGCTGCATCTCTGATCAGTCTTCTCCTTGTATGAGCTGAAAGTTTAGAGGGACAGCCAGGTCTTGGTAGATTTGCAGTGGTCTGATACTCCTTCCATTTCAATATTATCGCTTGCACAGTGCTCCTTGGGATGTTTAAAGCTTGGGAAATCTTTTTGTATCCAAATCCGGCTTTAAACTTCTTCACAACAGTATCTCGGACCTGCCTGGTGTGTTCCTTGTTCTTCATGATGCTCTCTGCGCTTTTAACGGACCTCTGAGACTATCACAGTGCAGGAGCATTTATACGGAGACTTGATTACACACAGGTGGATTGTATTTATCATCATTAGTCATTTAGGTCAAAATTGGATCATTCAGAGATCCTCACTGAACTTCTGGAGAGAGTTTGCTACACTGAAAGTAAAGGGGCTGAATAATTTTGCACGCCCAATTTTTCAGTTTTTGATTTGTTAAAAAAGTTTGAAATATCCAATAAATGTCGTTCCACTTGAGGATTGTGTCCCACTTGTTGTTGATTCTTCACAAAAAAATACAATTTGATATCTTTATGTTTGAAGCCTGAAATGTGGCAAAAGGTCGCAAAGTTCAAGGGGTGCGAATACTTTCGCAAGGCACTGTAGCTAACGTGTATGTAAACTTCCGAATTCAACTTTGTTGGTTGTTACAAATAGGGTTTAGAAGAGAATGGACAGAAGTCTAAAATGTTGACGAAATTGTCTCCAGATCTTCAAAGAAGAGTGCACAATGGGGTTTCCATTATACTTTGAATGACACAAGGACAGTGGGGCACAAGTAAGAGCAGAAAGGCAGGATGATCGTCAGGAGTGTGCTTCTAATCACCACAAGATGGTAGTTTGAGCATTACACCAGACAATAATCTTTTGAATATTGGCTGCACAATAGTAAAGCAGTACATTTGGAAGTACTGCCATCTTGTCTCCTTCCTTCTTTGAAGGAAGAATATATCCTAGGGGATTTTCCTGCCCATATAAAATGACCGATGAGCCTATCCGACTTGGTAAAAAAGGATTTTGGCAGAAAGATCAGAATCCATTGAAAAGGTATAGAAACCTAGGTCAAAATGTCATTTTAACAGATTGGATTCTGCCAGCTAAGGAGAGAGGCAGAGTATCCCAGCATTGTAAGTATGCTTTAACTCGTGTGACTAGACTTGCAAAGTTAGTTTTATGGAGGGTAGCCAGATAATGTGTAGTTTTCACACCTACATAGGAAAAACCGGAGGGCGACAGTTGGGAAGGCAGGGATCCATGGGGAATTTGCTTGGCAGCGGGGTTGATCGGAAAACATACCCTTTTCTGAATGTTCGATTTGTAACCTGAGAATGATCCAAATGTGTTTAAAATGTACATTACGTTATCAACAAAGTTCACATGGTTAGTCATATTTGACAGTAGATCATCTGCATACAGTTACACTTTGTGTTCTTCACTAGCTCGGTGGATTCCAGTGAATGACGATGATCATTTGAAGGCCAATGAAAGTGGTTCTATCGCAAGAGCATAATGGAGCGGGAACATAGGACACCCTTGACAGGTCTTTCTGGAGAGGAGAAAGTATTTTCAAGGTTGAGAATTGGTGTGTACGGTAGAGGTAGAAACAGAATAGGGCAGATGTATCCATGAGATGAAATTGGACCCAAAACCAAATCTTCCCAAAATCTTAAATTAATTATCCCACTTCACCTGGTTGAAAGCCTTATCCGCATCAAGAGAAACAACAATTGTGGGGTCTGGAGAGACAGAAGGAGCAAGTGTAATGTTCAAAAGACAGCATACATTGGAAAACTGTTGTCACCCTTTGATGAAACCCGTTTGATCATCAGATATGACATCCTGAAGGCAGGGTTCCAACCGGCACGCTAGAACCTTAGCTAATAGTTTAACATCAGTGTTCAAAAGTGAAATTCCGTCCATCACATTCCGCTGGATCTTTATCTTTCTTGAGTATAAGTGAGATGGAGATTGTGTTAGCGTCGGGGGGAGAAAACCATGTGATAACGAGTCAGTGAACATATCTAATAGTAATGGGGAGAGTTGATCTAATTAAAAAAACAAATAATCGATGGGGAAGCCATAAAGACCAGGGACTCATTTCTATATCAATGGATGGAATATGAAAGTTATCTAAAATGTTGTCCATAGCCATATTATCTGATGGGGGTACGAATTTGTAGAGTTTAGAATAAAATGACACAAAAGTTTAATTAATATTAGAGGGATTACGGGTAGAGCCATATACCTGGGAGATAAGATGAGATGCCGGCTGGCATATACATTGGTGTGGTAAAAGGCGACTATCCTTGTCACCATATTCGTTATACGTCCCCTTTGTTCGTTGCAACAAAAACTCTGCTTTATCAGTGGAAATCAGATGAGATTGAGTTTGAAGTTCCAGCCTCTACGTATAATTCAGTGGAAGGTGAAGTTGAATGTTAGTAGTCTATTGCCAAGATTGAGTCTACCAGTTCTAAACGTTTCAGTTCACTTTGTTTTACATAATGAGCATTGTAAGAAATTATCTTTCCCCATAATACAGCTTTGAAAGTCTCCCAAAGAAGAGAGGGGGAGGTGTCATCATTTTTATTAGTTTAAATTAATACATCTTTGTTGATTGATATAAAGTTAAAGAATTCTTTGTTAGGCAATACAGCCGTGTTTAATCTCCAATGTGACTGTTTTTTTGCGTTTGGAGAGAGACCTAAGTCCAGAATGTGTGTTGAATGGTCCGAAGTTACTATAGCAGAATATTGTGTAGTTTTAACTGAGGGGAGAAGGGCTTTATCTAAGAAAAAGTTGTCTATGCGCGAGTAGGCTTGATAAACATGAGAAAAGTAGGAGAAGTCTTTTGTGACCAGGTGGAGGAAGCGCCATGGATCAACACAACACAACCCTCCGGAACCGTCATTACACACACCTGGTCCCAATTCCAATTTGATTATTAATTATAAAAGTGTGCCTTTTGTTCACCATTGTTCTATCGATTATTGTTCCAATGTCCGTTGGTTCGTGTGAGTACCTGTGCTATGTTGTTTTGGCTTTCATGCCACGTATATTGTGCAGGTGATTACGGGTATCGTCCCGTGTGATAATCATTGTGCGATTGTGTATTTATTCAAGGTACTCCTTGCTCTTTTGTTTGGGTTTCTACCCTGTGTTTTGTATTCATGTTTGTTTGGTCTTCGTCCCCGTGCCTTTACAAGGCTCGATGTAATTTGGGAAATAAAAACCCCTGTTATGCATTCCTGCGCCTGTCTCCCGATCCATTTATGCCAACGTGACAGTAGAAAGAGCCTTTTACATCCCGGAAGTAGTAAGTGTTCTGGGATTAGACCGGTTCAGTCTTGGTTCAGTAACATAGTTAAGGTCCCTTCCGAAGATGAGGCGGTGGTTGTCAAGATTAGGGAGAGAGGCTAAAAGAGATAAATATAGTGTAATCCCAGTTAGGGGCCTAAACATTCGCAAGTACTGTACTACAGGGGTCGGGAAGAGGGTGCCACTAACTATTGTATAATGTCCTCCAGGAACTGAAATGATCTGTAAGGGTTAAAACTGTACTTGTTTGTGAATCACTATTGCTGTTCCCCTGGCTTTGCCGTTAAAATTTGAATGAAAAACCTGTCCAACCCATGCTTTACGCAATCTAGCATGGTTGTTAACACGAAGGTGAGTTTCTTGAAGAAATGCGATATCACTATTCAGGCTTGTCAGATGTGAAAATACTCTGGAGCTGTCACACCCTGACCATAGTTTATTTGTATGTTTCTGTTTTGGTTGGTCAGGGTGTGATCTGAGTGGGCATTCTATGTTGGATGTCTTGTTTGTCTATTTCTATGTCTGGCCTGATATGGTTCTCAATCAGAGGCAGGTGTTAGTCATTGTCTCTGATTGGGAACCATATTTAGGTAGCCTGGGTTTCACTGTGTGTTTGTGGGTGATTGTTCCTGTCTCTGTGTTTGTTGCACCAGATAGGGCTGTTTCATTTTTCCACATTTGTTGTTTTGTATTCTTCGTGTTTCATCTTCATTAAAGATGTATCTAACTAACCACGCTGCATTTTGGTCCGGTCCTTGTTCCACATCTTCGTCAGAGGAGGAGTTAGAAGAAACTCGTTACAGAATCACCCACCACAACAGGACCAAGCGGCGTGGTAACAGGCAACAGCGGCAGCAGGAGCTACAAAGAGAGGAAAGGACATGGGAACAGAATCTGGACTACACTACGTGGGAAGAAATAGACAGGTGGGCGGCCGACCCAGGAGGAGTGCCCGAGCCCGCCTGGGATTCGCTGGAGCAGTGCGAAGAGGGGTATAGAAAAATGGAGTTGTTGAAGCAAGCACGGCGGCGCGATAGGAAGCCCGGGAGTCAGCCCAAAAAATTTCTTGGGCGGAGGCTCACAGGGAGTATGGCGACGCTAGGTAGGATACCTACGCCAACTTCCTGTGGTTACCGGAGGGCTAGAGAGACCGGGCAGGCACCGTGTTATGCTGTGGTGCGCACTGTGTCTCCAGTGCGGGTGCATAGCCCGGTGCGTTCTATTCCAGCTCCGTGTATCGGCCGGGCTAGATTGAGCGTCGAGCCAAATGCCATGAAGCCGGCTCTACACATATGGTCCCCAGTGCGTCTCCTTGGGCCGGCTTACATGGCACCAGCCTTACGCTCGGTGTCCCCGGTTTGCCTGCATAGCACAGTGCGGGCTATTCCACCTTGCCGCACTGGCAGAGCGACCGGGAGTATTCAACCAGGTAAGGTTGGGCAGGCTCGGTGCTCAAGAGCTCCAGTGCGCCTGCACGGTCCGGTCTACCCAGTACCACCTCCACAGCCCAGCCCTCCGGTGACAGCTCCCCGCACCAGGCTTCCTGTGCGTGTCCTCGGCCCAGTACCACCAGTGCCAGCACCATGTATCAGACCTACTGTGCGCCTCGCCTCTCCAGCGCTGCCGGAGCCTTCCTCCTCTCCTGCGCTGCCGGGGTCTCCCGCCTATTTAGCGCTGCCAGAGCCTTCCGCCTCTACAGCGTTGCCGGAGTCTCCGGCCCGTTTAGCGCAGCCAGAGCTGCCAGTCTGCATGGAGCAGCCAGAGCTGTCAGTCTGCATAGAGCAGCCAGAGATGTCAGTCTGCATGGAGCAGCCAGATCTGTCAGTCTGCATGGAGCAGCCGGAGATGCCAGTCTGCATGGAGCTGCCAGTCTGCATGGAGCTGCCAGTCTGCAAGGAGCTGCCAGTCTGCAAGGAGCTGCCAGTCTGCAAGTAGCTGCCAGTCTGCAAGGAGCTGCCAGAGCTGCTAGTCTGCATGGAGCAGCCAGAGCTGCCAGTCTGCAAGAAGCCGCCAGAGCTGCCAATCTGCATGGAGCAGCCAGAGCCGCCAGTCAGAATGGAGCAGCCAGAGCCGCCAGTCAGCATGAAGCAGCCAGAGCTGTCAATCTGCCAGGATCCGCCAGTCAGCCAGACTCTTCCAGATCTGCCAGACAACCAGACTCTTCCAGATCTGTCAGTCAACCAGACTCTTCCAGATCTGCCAGTCAACCAGACTCTTCCAGATCTGCTAGTCAACCACTCTTCCAGATCTGCCAGTCAACCAGACTCTTCCAGATCTGCCAGTCAGCCAGACTTCTCCAGATCTGCCAGTCAACCAGACTCTTCCAGATCTGCCAGACAACCAGACTCTTCCAGATCTGCCAGTCAGCCAGACTCTTCCGGATCTGCCAGTCAGCCAGACTCTTCCGGATCTGCCAGTCAGCCGGGATCTGCTGGATTCAACTGCCTGGCTGAGCTTCCTCTCGGTACTGGGCTTCCTCTCAGTGCTGGGCTTCCCCTCAGTGCTGAGCTTCCCCTCAGTGCTGAGCTTCCCCTCAGTGCTGAGCTTCCCCTCTGTCCCGAGCTGCCCCTCTGTCCCGAGCTGCTGCCCTGTCCCGTGTTATTTAATAGGGTTGCCGTGGCTAGGAGGTCACGGAAGCGGACAAGGTTGGGGAGGATTACGGTGAAGTGGGGGCCACGTCCAGCACCGGAGCCGCCACCGTGGACAGATGCCCACCCAGACCCTCCCCTATAGGTTCAGGTTTTGCGGCCGCAGTCCGCACCTTGGGGGGGGGGATACTGTCACACCCTGACCATAGTTTATTTGTATGTTTCTATGTTTTGGTTGGTCAGGGTGTGATCTGAGTGGGCATTCTATGTTGGATGTCTTGTCTGTCTATTTCTGTGTCTGGCCTGATATGGTTCTCAATCAGAGGCAGGTGTTCGTCATTGTCTCTGATTGGGAACCATATTTAGGTAGCCTGGGTTTCACTGTGTGTTTGTGGGTGATTGTTCCTGTCTCTGTGTTTGTTGCACCAGATAGGGCTGTTTCGTTTTTCCACGTTTGTTGTTTTGTATTCTTCGTGTTTCATCTTCATTAAAGATGTATCTAACTAACCACACTGCATTTTGGTCCGATCCTTGTTCCACCTCTTCGTCAGAGGAGGAGTTAGAAGAAACTCGTTACAGGAGCGCTTAATTTGCCGGCCACAACCGCAAATGTTCCATGTCACCAATTTGACTGGAAGCCCAAAAAGAAAAGCTTGTTGTTGTTGAAGTAGACATTAATCCTTGTTAGAGGAGAAGTCAAGTGAAAAAGAAAGGGGAAAAGAGATTGAGAGAGGAGTGGAATGCTTTACAGAGCACACAAGCAGAGCACAAGAATCTTTTGAAAATGCCAGTATAAACCCCTCACCTTCGACATTCTCAACATACACAAAATTAAATTAGTGATAGTACAATACCATTCAAAGGAAAAATACAAATCCTAAACTTTATGAATGAGACGAGCAGCAGGAATTCTCTCTAACTCAGCATCCGTTGATTACCTTAAGCATGTGTAGTGAGGTCAAACCGACCTAGGAAAGAAGTTACATACACCCTTGAAAATAAAAAAGAATATATGGCAGTAGGAAAGTGTGGTCGGTCACTTTATTCAAAGAGTATAGCCTTCACTTTCAGTTATTGAAAAATGTTAACAGCAATTGGTGACATTTCAATGGCCATCATAGGAATGTCGTCCACTAGCTGTCACCACAGGGCTGAGCAATGAGAAACATTTGAAACAAGCCATTAGAGTATGAAAAGGGTCAGCCCCTTTATTGGTAAATTGTTACAAACTTCCTTAGGGGGAAACAATTAAGTAACAGTATACAAACGGTAACAGTATACAATCTAGTATTTTGGATAACATCTAGTATTTTGGATATGTACAATTAAGCAAACAAACCATGGGTCTAAACTCTTCAGCTAGTGCAACAGTTAAACCAGAGTAAAATTGGAAGAGAAGAGTGATAGTTTTAGACTCCAATGTTGTAGTGGAGTCCAAGATCAAGTGAATGTAACTGAGGACCCTCAGTGACCAACATCACCAACTAAGGCCAATGTAAACCACAGTAGTTCAGAATGTCATTAAAAAATACAATTAAAAAAACGGTATAGTTCAAGCAGACCCCCAATGAAGAATGTATATACACTAACAAAACAGGTTTTAGAACACCTACTCATTCAAGGGTTCTTCTTTATTTTTTAAAACTATTTTCTACATTGTAGAATAATAGTGAAGACATCAAAACTGTGAAATAACACATGTAATCATGTAGTAACCAAAAAGGTGTTAAACAAATCAAAATATATTTTACATTTGAGATTCTTCAAATAGCCACCCTTTGCCTTGATGACAGTTTCAACACTCTTGGCATTCTCTCAACCAGCTTCATGAGGTAGTCACTTGTAATGCATTTCAATTAACAGGTGTGGCTTCTTAAAAGTTCATTTGGGGAATTGATTTCCTTCTTATTGTGTTTGAGACAGTCAGTTGTGTTGTGACAAGGTAGAGGGGTATACAGAAAATATCCCTATTTGGCAAATGACCAAGTCCACATTATGGCAAGAACAGCTCAAATAAGCAAAGAGAAATGACAGCCCATCATTACTTTAAGACATGAAGTAAGACCATCATTAAGTTTGCCGATGACACAACTGTGGTAGGTCCATAAGACTGCTGAACAATTCATCAAATGGCCACTGGACAATTTACATTGACACCCCCCCCCCATTTGTTTTGTACACTGCTGCGACTCGCTGTTTATTTTCTATGCATAGTCACTTCACCCTCACCTACATGTATAAATTACCTCGACTAACCTGTACCCCCGCACATTGACTCTGTCCTGGTACCCCCTGTATATAGCCTCGTTATTGTTATTTTATTGTGTTACTTTGTATTTATTTGGTAAATATTTTTTTTAACTCTTCTTGAACTGCAATGTCGGTGAAGGGCTTGTAAATAAGCATTTCACGATAAGGTCTACACTTGTTGTATTTGGCGAATGTGACAAATAAAGTTTGATTTCATTTGATTTGAAGGTCAGTCAATCTGGAAAATTTCAAGAACTTTGAAAGTTTCTTCAAATGCAGTCGCAAAAACCATCAAGCGTTGTGATGAAGCTGGCTCTCACTGGGGCGGCAGGTAGCCTAGTGGTTAGAGCGTTGAACTTGTAACTGAAAGGTTGCAAGATCAAATCCCTGAGTTGACAAGGTAAAAATCTGTCGTCCTGCCCCTGAACAAGGCAGTTAACCCAGTGTTTCTAGGCCGTCATTGAAATTAAGAATTTCTTCTTAACTGACTTGCCGAGTAAAATGAAGGTAACACTTTTTAAAAGGACCTCCACAGGAATGGAAGACCCAGAGTTACCTCTGCTGCAGAGGATAAGTTCATTAGAGTTACCAGCCTCAGAAATTGCAGCCCAAATAAATACTTCAAAGAGTTCAACAACACAAGCTAGTTATGTGCTGCTTCAACATACCTACTGTAGGCAGCAAGATTTAGCATAAGATTTTTTCACAAGAAACAAATCGATAGAACTAACGTTACTCACATAATACAGACAGGTAAGAAATCAATTCAATGTATGCTCTGTCGGTAGAAGAACTAGGCTTCTTCAGGAGTTTTGAAAAAATGGACCTTCCTGCAAAGATGACACGGAGAAGGGCAGGATAAATAAGCCCAAAGCGGATTCCCTTCTTGTACAGATTAGACTTGATGTTGTTAAATGTGGCCCATTTCTTTGCCCGGCTGGAACTGAAATCCTGGTAGAACTTGATCTTGTGGCCTTGGAAAGTGATGTCGCCATGTTCCCTTGCTCACCAAAGGATGAATACCTGACTTTAGCCCTGGTCCCCAGTGAATAACTGGCACTTCCCGACTTTAACCAAGTTCCCCAGTGAATAACTGGCAGTACCTGACTTTAACTCTGGTCCTCAGTGAATAACTGTAATACCTGACTTTAACCCTGTTCCCCAGTGAATAACTGGTAGTACCTGACTTTAACCATGTTCCCCAGTGAATAACTGTAATACCTGTCTTTAACCCTGTTCCCCAGTGAATAACTGTAATACCTGACTTTAACCCTGGTCTCTGGTGAATAACTGTAATACCTGACTTTAACCCTGGTCTCTGGTGAATAACTGGCAGTACCTGACTTTAACTCTGGTCCTCAGTGAATAACTGTAATACCTGACTTTAACCATGTTCCCCAGTGAATAACTGTAATACCTGTCTTTAACCCTGTTCCCCAGTGAATAACTGTAATACCTGACTTTAACCCTGGTCTCTGGTGAATAACTGGTAATACCTGACTTTAACCCTGGTCCCCAGTGAATAACTGTAATACCTGACTTTAACCTTGGTCCCCAGTGAATAACTGTAATACCTGACTTTAACCCTGGTCTCTGGTGAATAACTGGTAATACCTGACTTTAACCCTGTTCCCCAGTGAATAACTGTTAGTACCTGACTTTAACCATGTTCCCCAGTGAATAACTGGTAATACCTGACTTTAACTCTGGTCCCCAGTGAATAACTGGCACTTCCTGACTTTAACCCTGGTCCCCAGTAAATAACTGTAATACCTGACTTTAGCCCTGGTCCCCAGTGAATAACTGGCACTTCCTGACTTTAACCCTGTTCCCCAGTGAATAACTGGTAATACCTGACTTCAAGCTTGGTTCCCAGTGAATAACTGGTAATACCTGACCTCAAGCCTGGTTCCCAGTGAATAACTTGTAATACCTGACACTCTGCTCTCCTTTTTCATAGTTATGTGGTTTACGCGGATCATCATTTTCACCTATGTGACAACAGTAGAGGCCTCGCTGAAGTAAAACTTGTCCCAATGTGCAAACAAAAGCTTTTTATTCCAAATGAACTAACTATAAAAAAATTGACTTGAGCCTCTCGGCAAAGTAGGACCTCCCTTCCAAGGCGAAAGGGGCGGGTGACAGATTTTTATCACAAATAATTGCTTTCTGGTAACAGGTCCTGGAGGCGAGGCAGAGATTGACACCCTCAGTATCCTCCCTGCCCACTCTCCCTCTCCTATCGTTGCTTGCCTGTTAACATGCCCTCATTTCCAGCGCCATGCCGGGGAGGCCAAAGACTGCTCTGCTCTGCACTTCATTCATTATAATTATTTTGATTCCCTCTCTGTCTGGCATCTGCTGCTCTGGGATCGCTGATGGCTGACAATCATTTGTCAATCTCGCTGTGCTACCTGCCAATTATAGATAGAAAGTTTTGCTTGGCCATTAGAAGAAACTCTGGCTCTAACAAGCAAGTGTTAGCGGACTAAAGTTGTTTGTGTTTTCCCCCCCTTTTCTTGCCTCCTGTTTTTCCCTGCAACAACAGTAATAAGGAACCGGGACCCAGGACACACAACTAGAGGAAGGCTTTCTGTATGTAGAGCTTGGCTGTCTGGCTCGAAGGGCAATGGCTTTTGATGTCTTGAGCTTTGTGTGTCACAATGCAGTGCTCAGCCTTTTAAGCATGCCACTGGTTTGTATTGGAGCCAGGACATATGCTCCACATGCTGCTGGCTCTGGCTGTGTTTGGCTTACAAATGAATAGGAGCATCTCACAGTCTGCAAACGTTACATGTCCAGTGTAATGTAGGAACCAGAGCGAGTGAACAGGGGTGGAGGGGGTTGTTAAACAAATCAGTGCCAACCGTTTCAAAAACATGTCAGTGTTTCCTGATGTTTTAAATGCCAGGGCTGTGACAGGTACAGGGCACAACTGAAAAGTAATTTTGTTGCATTTGTCTCGTACTGTCTCACGTCTGTCAATGAACTCAGAGTCCAACCATTGTCTAGAATACCCTATCAAGGTCATTGGAGCACCGTTTAATCCATTCTAGGTTAAAGTCCCCATCCCTGGTACAGATGTGCCAGATGCAAAAACATTGTCCGTCCTGTTTGTGCTTCTTCATCAATTTGATGTGTCGGCGGCCACAAAAAGTTGAACCTAAACTTTTTTGTCGGCAGCCTTACCCTCTTGCATCACACAAGAGGCTAGTACAGACCAGGAATATGCCTCCGTGAGAAAATACAGACATCAGAATGCTTTCATGTGCATCAATTTGGATGAAAATGTACCTTGGCTAGTTCTTTGTACACAAAAGCCTATTGATTGGATAAGAACATGATAGCCACTAAATTACAGAGAATGGACTTGAGTTCACAAATAATTTGATTTATGTACATTTATTTATATATCTTTTAAGGGTTTATTACAATAGTTATCCTGGACATGCACTAGTATTATCTGCAAATGTAGACTGAATTGTTGAAATAACACGGAAGTCTCTCTCCCAACAACTGACTTTATTTTAACGAGCTATATGTGAGTATCACTATTTGGAAGAACAATAAAGCAATGAGAGATAAACCAGATGAATACGTGAGGCATTGTATTTCAAAGAGCATGAAGAACAAAGCTGTGGAACTTTGCGTCTACCCTTTTCTTCCCAAAGAGCTGTTGTCTCTGCACTTGTCTCTCAACTCTGAACACTCAAAAAAGGAAACTATAGACCGCCCCCACCCCTCCCCCCACCCCCATTAGAGCAGAGTTGTTGTGTTTGGACTGTATCACACCTTCACTCATGGATAAGCGATTTAGCTTTTAGGTTGCGTTGTATGATGAGGCGTTTGATCCAGTCAAAATGACAAGTCAGTTGAGAAAAAAGGATAGCAAGTTGTTTTCTTCGGGTGTGAAATAAACACTTGTTTTTTTTCCATCAGCATATTTTAAAAGGCATGAAGAACATAATAAAAATAAGACAAATTGGGTTCTGGAGAAACAAGACAGACACAAGCGTTCCCCTTGAATCAGAGGTGTCAAACAATCTCCATAGACTTCACAGTTCCACCCCCATGGGCTTCATAGTTCTACCCATATGGGCTTCACAGTTCCACCCCCATGGGCTTCACAGTTCTACCCCCATGGGCTTCATAGTTCTACCCCCATGGGCTTCACAGTTCCACCCCCATGGGCTTCATAGTTCTACCCATATGGGCTTCACAGTTCCACCCCCATGGGCTTCATAGTTCTACCCATATGGGCTTCATAGTTCTACCCATATGGGCTTCACAGTTCCACCCCCATGGGCTTCATAGTTCTACCCATATGGGCTTCATAGTTCTACCCATATGGGCTTCACAGTTCTACCCCCATGGGCTTCACAGTTCCACCCATATGGGCTTCATAGTTCTACCCATATGGGCTTCATAGTTCTACCCATATGGGCTTCACAGTTCTACCCCCATGGGCTTCACAGTTCCACCCCCATGGGCTTCACTGTTCTATCCCCTACAGTTAGTCAGCACTAACCCAGAGTTCTAAAGAGTAAAGGGCGGTTGTACCGTCTATTCTTTGAAACTAATTGGCAAGAATAATTGGGTGCTATTTGAAACTCTCAACATCTCACCAGATGATCTACTTCTTGTCCAGTAGATCATTACTCATCACAACTGTTCCTGGCTGTAACTACATGGTCACTTCAATCAACCACACTGGGTTTCGCCGCTGCCCCCTCTGGCAATAATCAAAGTGGTTGGGGGTTAGTAGGTGTTCTATGAAGTGAACGATCTGACATTTTGGTGGGTTTGGAGGTAATTGTGGGAGCCGTGCTGGCTCATCAAATTCTTCCTGGCAGCCCTTGTCATCTTCTGATTAGTCACAGTGTACACTGTTCACACAAAGGCTAATGGCTCTTCACCTCGTCCAATAAGAGGCAGATCCCAGTAAGACATTATGTAACCCAAGACTTTAGCACTAGGTCCTGCCTTTGACCTCCTGCACCTGAGATACAGTGTCACAACACTAACTACACCAATGTTTACTGACAAGAATTCGGATAGTTGCACTGATACCATCTCCTGTTGCAAACAAGCTACTTCACACCCACTCCCTTGTCTCACAGTTGTCAAGACAATGGACAGTTGTATATGTACTTAGTATAAACGTCATTGTTTTTAATTGTCATAATTGTCAATATAGTCAAATGCATGGCACTTTTTTATTTAGAGTATTTCCAGAATTGACTGGAATTGTAATGAAATTGACCCCAACTTTGATATGTACCCATTGATTCTTGAATAATATAATTATGAATGCTTCATGCATTTTACTTGTGTCATTTGTTATGTGTAGGGTGGTGTGTGAAACACAAAACGTCCAAGAATGTACACATGTTGAACACATTGTGTAAGTGAATGCCTGCAGGTAAAATCACCTCATACATCCTCAATCCCATCATCCTCTCACAGCTCATATCCTGTCACATAATGTGGTGCATGCTGGGATAGCCCTGGGACGGGATCCGTCTCGATCCATCTCCCCCTGGCATGGGCAAGTCTGATTGATTTATCAGCCCTTGTCTCTCTCCAGTCTTGTTTTAATGAGACAGTAATAGCCCATGGTCTGTCACGTGGGGGATAAATGTGAGAGAAGCGAAGAAGAGAAAATGTGGACAGAATATGTAACCGATGGTGCAATCAATCCCAGAGACGCCTACACACAGAGATGGAGAGACAGGAAGATGGAGAGAAATGGAAATGGAGAGAGAGGAAGATGGAGAGAAAGGGAGATTGAGAGATCGAGAAATGGAAAAAGGGGGAGAGCGAGCCAGGAACAAGCCTCTCCTGATTGGCAGCAGCGGTCACTCGGCTCTAATTAAAGGCACTCTCCTGGACGCTTTAGCGGCGGCCAGACATTTTCACAGACATTAGCAGCATGGTGGCAAGCCTGCGCAGCCTATAATTTTTTTGCAGGGGCACGCCATGTCGCCAACCTGTGATTTTCACAGGAATTAATAACACAGAGGTGGCTACATTGTTTTACCGACATGGTGCCACATTGTACACTTAGACCCCCCGGCTTTAGGTACGTTGTCACGGCTGTTGAAGGAAGTGGACCAAGGTGCAGCGTGGTGAGCGTACATTTTCTCTTTAGTTGGGAAAAAGACGCCGAACAAAACAACAAACACTACAAAAACAAACCATGAAGCTAAAGGCTATGTGCCCTAAACAAAAGTCAACTTCCCACAAAGACAGGTGGAGAAAAGGGCTACCTAAGTATGGTTCTCAATCAGAGACAACGATAGACAGCTCCCTCTGATTGAGAACCACACCTGGCCAAACACAAAGAAATAGAAAACATAGAAATAAAGAAACTAGAATGCCCTAGTCACACTCTGGCCTAACCAAAATGGAGAATAAAAGCCTCTATGGCCAGGCCGTGACATACGTCTCATTTTGAAGTACAGATGACAAACTTATAGGTACATGCATTGTCCAAAACCTGTCATTTATAACCATGGATAGCTATAGCAAGTATTGGATGTTCATCACACAACATGAGACAGCATCTCCTATTCATACCTACACACACAGACTAGGCACTGCTGTTGACAAAGTGACCTGAATGTCGGCGCAAGAGAGATCCAAATGACAAGTGAGAAAGAACGAACAGATTGCCTCACGGGAGAGCACCTGAGTGTCCCCTCCCCCCACAAAGCAACCAACTACTACACTGAATCTCCAAGCAGGAAGTATTACATGCATTTCATTAATGGACTGATACAACAACACTAAGAGAGGACAGAGTACTGTTACATTACAACACTAAGAGAGAACAGGGTACTGTTACAATACAACACTAATAAGGAGCAGAGTACTGTTACATTACAACACTAAGAGGGAACAGAGTACTGTTACATTACAACACTAAGAGAGAACAGAGTACTGTTACATTACAACACTAAGAGAGAAGAGAGCTCCAGTACCTCTGGCCTGTAATGTAACGCCCTCTGCTCACTGTCATAGAGTCCTCTGCGAGTGTACCCAGGGAGCTCATTAAGGACAGTAGAACTGCTCTGTGGTCACAGGAGGCTCCAAGGGCCACTGGCAGCCATGGGGTCTGAATGCTCCTTCCACAGAAGCTTTCACACAGAAAGGCAAAGACCTAAGCCGTGTTGTAGGGAGTTATGTGCGTTAGGGAAAACAAGATGAGCTGCAGTGACACTTCTGTTCACTTTGACAAGTGCACTACTTTGCCGTTCACAAGGTACCAGTAGGTTAAAGGTTACAGATAGTTGTATGTTTGCTCGCTTTGAAAGTGCTGATTTCATTGGTGGAAGTTAGAGGTTACAGAGCACAGTGCATCTGTAAGGCTATACCTTGAGTCATGTACAGTAGCTAGTTTGAGTGTGATAATGTCTGTGTATGTCTATGATATTGTGCACAATAACATAATAAACTCATATACAACTCATATGGAGAAATACAGTGCCTTCATAAAGTATTCATACCCCTTGACATATTCCACATTTTGTTGTGTTACAAAAAAGGTATTCAATCGATTTTCTCACACATCTACACCCAATACCCACATAATGACAAAGTGAAACATGTTTTTAGAAATGTTTGCAAATGTATTGAAAAGGAAATACAGAAATGTCTCATTTAGATAAGTATTCACACACCTGAGTCAATACATTGGCAGCGAGTACAGCTTTGAGTTATCTTGGGTATGTCTGTATCAGCTTTAAACATCTGGATTTTGGGATTTTCTTCCATTCATCCTTGCAGGTTTTCTCAAGCTCTGTTAAGTTAGATGGGGAGGGGCAGTGAACATCAATCTTCAAGTCTTTCCACATATTTTCAATGAGATTCAAGTCTGGGCTTGGCTGGACCACTCAGGGAGATTCACATTCTAGTTCTGAAGCCATTTCAGCATTGCTTTGGCTGTATGCTTGGGGTCATTGTCCTCTTGGAACTTACATATTCGCCCCTGTCTAAGGTCGTTTGCACTCTGAAGTAGGTTCTCATAAAGAATTTTCCTGTATTTTACTCCATTCATTGTTCCCTCTATCATTACCAGTCTCATCCCCAGCAGCATACCACCCTGCATACCACTGCTGGCTTGATTCTGAAACTAAGCAGGGTTGGTCCTGGTCAGTTCCTGGATGGGAGATCAGATGCTGCTGGAAGTGGTGTTGGAGGGCCAGTAGGAGGCACTCTTTCCTCTGGTCTAAAGAAAATATCCCAATGCCCCAGGACAGTGATTGGCAACACTGCCCTGTGTAGGGTGCCATCTTTCAGATGGGACGTCAAACGGGTGTCCTGACTCTCTGAGGTCATTAAAGATTTTGGGGTGGCAGGGTAGCCTAGTGGTTAGAGCGTTGGACTAGTAACCGGAAGGTTGCGAGTTCAAACCCCCAAGCTGACAAGGTACAAATCTGTCATTCTGCCCCTGAACAGGCAGTTAACCCACTGTTCCCAGGCCATCATTGAAAATAAGAATTTGTTCTTAACCTCTTGAAACTCTAGGGGCGCAATTTCATTTTTGGATGAAAAACATTCCCGTTTTAAACAAGATATTTTGTCACAAAAAGATGCTCGACTATGCATATAATTGATAGCTTTGGAAAGAAAACACTCAGAACTTTCCAGAACTGCAAAGATATTGTCTGTTGGTGCCCTAGAACGGAAGCTACAGGCAAAACCAAGATGAAACGGCAACCAGGAAACCAGCAGGATTTTTGAGGCTCCGTTTTCCATTGTCTCCTTATATGGCTGTGAATGCGAGAGGAATGAGCCTGCCTTTCTGTCGTTTCCCCAAGGTGTCTTCAGCATTGTGATGTATTTGTAGGCATATCATTGGAAGATTGACCATAAGAGACTACATTTTCCAGGTGTCCGCCCGGTGTCCTCCGTCGAAATTCGTGCATCTTTTTCAGCTGCTGGTATTTTTCCATGCGATTCTGAGGGGAAAGCAGGCTTCCACGAACTGCATATCAATGAAGAGATATGTGAAAAAACACCTTGAGGATTGATTCTAAACTACGTTTGCCATGTTTCGATCGATATTATGGAGTTAATTCGGAAAAAGTTATACGTTTTGGTGACTGAATTTTCGGTTCGTTTCGGTAGCCAAATGTGATGTACAAAACGGAGCGATTTTTCCTACACAAAGATTCTTTCAGGAAAAACTGAACATTTGCTATGTAACTGAGAGTCTCCTCATTGAAAACATCCAAGCTCTTCAAAGGTAAATGATTTTATTTATTTGGTTATCTGGTTTTTGTGAAAATGTTGCGTGCTAAATGCTACTCAAAATGCTAAGCTAGCTTAGCACACTCTTACACAAATTAGTGATTTGCTATGGTTCAAAAGCATATTTTGAAAATCTGAGATGACAGTGTTGTTAAGAAAAGGCTAAGCTTGAGAGCAGGTGCATTATTTTCATTTTATTTGCGATTTTCAGAAATCGTTAACGTTGCGTTATGCTAATGAGCCTGAGGCTTTATTCACGATCCCGGATCCGGGGTGGGGAGTATCAAGAGGTTAACTGACTTGCCTGGTTAAATAAAGGTAAAATTAAAAATTAAAAAGATCTCATGGCACTTATTGTAAGAGTAGGGGTGTTAACCCTGGTGTCCTGGCTAAATTCCCAATCTGGCCTTCAAACCATCACAGTCACCTAATAATCCCCAGTTTACAATTGGCTCATTCATCCCCCTCCTCTCCCCTGTAAATGTGAATGTGTTTTCAGTCAACTTACCTGGTATAGTAACGAATAAGTAAATAAAATCTCCCAGTCCCTAAATAGCATCCCCATAGCATGATGCTGCCACTACCATGCTTCATGGTAGGGATGATGTTAGAAGGGTGATGAGCTGTGCCTGGTTTTCTCCAGACATAGAGCTTTGCATTCAGGTCAAAACGTTCAATTTCTGTAAAATCAGACTGCAGAATCTTTTTCTTTATGCTCTTAGAGTCTTTCACGTGCCTTTTTGCTAACTCCAGGTGTGCTGTCATGTGATTTTCTCTTGTGAGTGTCTTCCATCTGGCCCATCTCTCATAAAGCCTAGATTGGTGAAGTGCTGTAGAGAATGTTGTCCTTCTGGCAGGTTCTCGCATGTCAGCCAAGAAACTCTGCAGCTTGTCAGAGTGGACATTGGGTTATTGGTCACCTCCCTGACCAAGGTCCTTCTTTCCCGGTTGCTCAGTTTGGTCGGGTGGCCATCTCCCAATGATGGAGACTACTGTGTTCTTGAAAACTTTTAACACTCTAGAAATTATTTTACATCCTGCCCAAATATACAGTACCAGTCACAAGTTTGGACACACCTAAGGGCTTTTCTTTATTTTTACTATTTTCTACATTGTAAAATCATAGCGAAGACATCAAAACTATGAAATAACACATATGGAATCATGTAGTAACCAAAAAAGTGTTAAACAAATCAAAATGTATTTTAAATAGACACTCTTCAAGTAAACACCCTTTGCTTTGAAGACCGCTTTGCACACTCTTGGCATTCTCTCAACCAGCTTCATGAGGAATGCTTATACTGAGCACTTGTTGGCAGCTTTTCCTTCACTCTGCAGTCCAACTCAATCCAAACCCTCTCAATTGAGGTGAGGTTGTGTGATTGTGGAGGCCAGGTCATCAGATGCAGCAGTCCATCACTCTCCTTCTTGGTCAATTAGCCCTTGAGGTGTGTTTTGGGTCAAAAAACAAATGATTATACATTTGCAAATCCTGTGCTACGTTGTCTTGGCTGTCTGCTTAGGGTATTTGTCCTATTGGAAGGTGAACATTTGCCCTAGTCTGAGGTCCTGAGCCCTCTGGAGCAGGTTTTCATCAAGGATCTCTCTGTACTTTGCTCTCACCTTTCTCTCGGTCCTGACTAGTCTCCCAGTTCCTGCCACTGAAAAACATCCCCACAGCATGATACTGCCACTACCATGCTTCACTGTAGGGATGGTGCCAGGTTTCCTTCAGCTGTGATGAGGTCAGGCGAAAGAGGTCTATCTTGTTTCTCATGGTCTGAGAGTCTTTAGGTGCAAACTCCAAGCAGTTCTGGCATGTGCCTTTTACTGAGGAGAGACTCCCGTTTGGCTACTGTACCATAAAGGCATTATTGGTGGAGTGCTGCAGAGATGGCTGTCCTTCTGGGAGGTTCTCCTATCTCCACAGAGGAACAATGTTGGTCACCTCCCTGACCAAGGCCCTTCTCCCCTGATTGCTCAGTTTGGCCGCGTGTCCAGCTTTAGGAAGAGTCTTGGTGGTTCCAAACTGCTTCCATTTAAGAATGATGGAGGCCACTGTGGTCTTGGGAATGTTAAATGCTGCAGAAATGTTTTGGTACCATTCCCCAGATCTGTGCTTTGACACAATCCTGTCTCGGAGCTCGACTGACAATTCCTTCGACAACATGGCGTGGTTTTTGCTCTGACATACACTGTCAACTGTGGTACCTTATATAGACAGGTGTGTACCTTTCCAAATCATGTCCAATCAATTGAATTTACTACAGGTGTACTCCAATTAAGATGTAGAAACATCTCAAGGATTATCTATGGAAACAGGATGCACCTGAGCTCAAATTCGAATCTCATAGCAAAGGGTGTGAATACTTGTGTAAATAAGGCATTTCTGTTTTTTATTTTGAATACATTTGTAAAAATGTCTAAACATCTGTTTTCGCTTTGTCATTATAGGGTATTGTGTGTAGATTGATGAAGATAAAAAATAATCAATTTTAGATTGACAGTAACATAAAAAAAATGTGGAAAAAGTCAAGGGGTCTGAATTGAATGCGCTGTACAGGACCATGACTACCCTATGAGTTTACAAAGTGTCTGAATCATGCACCTGTTCTTTCTAAATGCACACATCTAAATATAGATTGGTGTTAAAATAATGTCCAATTCAAATGCATTCCCGTCCCATTGACTTGCTACATGTCAGCTGGGTGAAAAGCATGCATTACCCTCTGGTCATGTACTTAAACTCACCCACAAGAAAATATTCACATCTTAGACACAAGGTGCCTGCTGTGGAGTCTCTCATCTTTAGCTGGATTAGCGCTGGGATGATGAGGGCCCTCTGGAGTTCACCCAACCTTTCACCTTGTAAACATTAGTTCTTGAGATGTGTAGGCTCATTCCCTTCTTTGGAGCCTGAAAACTATATATCCACATCCTACTGGATGCCTCTCTGCATGGTCCCAGTAGAGAAGGTTAAAGACCTCAGGTTGTGCCAGTCAGAAAGGGGAGGTTTTAATGTTGGGTTGTATGCTATAATCCTCCTGCTCATTGCTCCATGCCTGGGGGCATGAGGTAGGCGGGCGTGTGGGTGTGTGCTGCGCACTCAGGCCTCCTCTGACACAGGTAGGCACTGTTTAATCCTGATTGGACAGTCTCCAGGCCAGAGGGAGCGTGAATCATATCAAGCCCAAATTCGCCTTCTCTTTCCCTGAATTTCTTTCCAAGGACTACATCTTTTGATACCGTCAACATTAACACAACTATGGATGTGAGTTAAAATGTGCTTAAATCCCTACTTTCAATACCTATTCGGGAAAATGGAGGCCTTTTCACTGTATAGAAAGAAGCCAAGGTTGTTGTTGTGTGTGGCTGCTTCCCAACAACACACGGTGTACCGTCCTTGTTTACAACACTAACACAACTGTCTTCATGTTCTTTCCAATATTTCAATTACGTTTCTCCCCAGCGGATCGCTATTATAATTTTGTTGTTGGAACAAACAACCTATTTCCCCACTGTGTCCGATATTGCGATGATGTGGACAATTTTTTTCTCACAATGGAGCTCCCTCAACAGAGGCTTATCCATAATATTGACATCACAATTTATCTCTGACAAGGAGCGATGTGTTACGTCAGCTGATCCGGAATACAAAGCTCTGCAAGCCCCTCTAGACTATCAAATAAGCATCTGTTTTAATAATTTAAATTGGAATCCCAGTTTGTCTTATTGTCAAATTGAATTGTGTTGGCTGGTAAATTGATTGGGATATATTGGATGGTGAACTGTGTGACAGTGGAGGTGCCCTGCTCCTACTACAATATGTACCATGATCAGGAGATGGTTAATTGTGGGGTAACATTTTCTTACTAATATATGTTATATTATGTGCTATATTGAAGTAGCCTACATTATCTTTGACATAAAACAAATTTTAACACGTTGATTGTGAATACTGTAAGGTTTCCTGTTCATTTTCCATTCTCTAGTTTATTCCACTGGGGCTTTCAATCCAGAGACTTGTGCATTTTCAGTTTGTTACTGTGGAACTACACTGGGACGTCACGAAAACATTGGACAGGAAAACAGCACGAGCAGAGCGCGAGCCGCCTGTATAAATTGTTCACAAGCTTGAGATGCCCGTCATATTCTTGAAAATAGAACCAGAATGTAATATTACGCTGAGCAGTGCGCATGCAATACATTGGGAAGAGATGGGAGCCAATTATACAAAGTGTCTTCTTGTCCGCAGTCGTCATGCAATACATTGCCTCGGGCCTTCATAATGTCTAATAGGTTTCGAATGGTTGATTTAAAATATTCCCATGATCCAACAACATGGACTATCTGTTTGTTGGGTACCATAAGTATGCATTGTCATGCAAATGACCAGGCAACCACCTAGCTGCCTGTAATTGCACATGAGGAAAAGCAATCATCGGTGCAGTCTGAGAAAAGGACGTCAGATGACTGTACAGACAGAAAGGGTGAGGTGTGAAGACACTTAGGATAATTGTCTCCCATTTCCTCCCACACGTCACATACAGTAAGGACTTAAGCGAAGGAATTGGTGGAAATTATTTTAGGCATTCAAAGCGCTGTATTCAATTACAAATCACCCATCAGTCACCTGGATGTGGAGAGCGGAGATGACTTGTCTCCTGTCACCTATATTTTTTAAATGACACCTCGGAATCATTAGCAATTCTGGCCTTACCAGTGTGAGAGAGAGAGAGAGAGAGAGAGAATGAATGCATGACACAGGGATTCTGAACCTTAATAGATGTCAGACTTAGCAAGCATCACTTCATAAGTGCCAATCTGTGGCAGATGCAGGTAACAGCTGGGGAAGAACTGCCCAGATGGATGGTGATGAGGCAGAGGACATGCATAAGTGGCAGTGGGATGGGTGTGTGTGTGTTTGAGAAGGGGGTGATGGGTAGACATTAGTTAACGTAGCCCTAGTGTGGCAGTAGATGGAAGCCAATTGGCAATGTGTCGGACTCTACTTTAGCATTGACATGTACACGGTCAGTTTTTATGAGTGTGTGCGTCCATGTGTGGAGAGAGGGTTGTGTGGGGTGAGGCGAGGCGAGTGCACACCCTTATGTAGTTTGTGTGTGCTTACTGTGGTAACAGCAAAAAAGCTAGATTGAGGAAAACAGCTATATAATTTGTGATCCAATGACCTACTGGGTTTTGTGTGAGCGGAGAACGTTGCAATTTGCTTGAGGCACTCATTGTTTTAAACTCTTTAGTCATTTTGGTGTAATCTGCCATTATAGACCTCATCTTTACTTGACTACCTTGAGAGAATGAAGTGACACTGGGTCAAAGTCAGATGGGATATTAAATACAAAATGACGTTTCACATTCAGTCTGAATTTAACATGGGGAGTGGAGCACACATCTTTTGACATTCAAAGCATCGCCACCCCAAAAAATGTCATGCGATTTGACAGCTATGTCAGCAAGTAAATTGTGGGAATCTTAAACACTAATATAGTCCATATTAATACAAAGCTTTGGCGAAGGTAGCCTCATGTGATTGTAAACAGCAACACACCACCAGAGGTGACATGTACCCATCTTTACTCCAGTGGCCATGTGACAACCGAGGTTCTTCTGACCTGAAGAGGAGGCTGACCATTTTCTGGGCCCCAGATTCAGCTCTTGGAAGAGATGTTGCTTATTTTCCAGGATAACTTTTTTTGGGGGGATGCCTTTGGGGGTGGGAGCAGTCTCAGCAAAGATTGTACCTATCAATCTGAGAAGCAGGAAGCGGCTGCTGATTGCACAGGAAGAGAAGAGGGCGTTTAATTCGGGCCCTGAGTGGTCTTCAAGTCTTCACCCACATGGTGAGTTAATCTGCACTTCTGCTGAAGATAGGGGGAGTGATGGAGTGAGAGGAGAGGGGGAGGAAAGAATACAGAGAGAGGGAGAAGAGATGGAGGGAAAACAGGAGGAAAGAGGGAGAAGGAAGATAGTGATGAACAGCTTGATATGAATGCCTAGGTTTTGTCATTGTCAACAAGCTGTTCGCCCACGGTTGAAAATCCCCAACGTCCCTTCCTCTATCCAGGCCCATCCTCCTCCCCCTTCTTCCTCCCCCTCCTACCTTCCCCTAGCTCTGTGGATGCCATCAGTGTTGCCTGCCGCCTGCAGTTCCTGCCCACGTGAGGTACTCCAACTCCCAGCATGCCGCTTGTGTGTGCAAGATAAATGAGATCCCAATGCATCAGGTTTAATGGCTAGGTTGAGTTGGCGGACGGCGGGAGCTCTGTCTCTATTACAATTATCACTTCTGTCCCTGTTACCGGAGGAGGTAGCACTTCTCCACTCCCTGGGATCGTTTGTGTTCTGGAAGACTGAGAGAGCAGAACAAACAAGTATCTGTGGGATTCTCATTCTCCATTCCAAATTCTACAGATGCATGCAGGAGAATGGCACAGTAGCAGTGCTGCAGTCCCCCAAGCACATAGCCAAACCTATCATGGGGTTGAATCTTGCCTCATCACAGTCTTTCTTCTTTTTTCTACCTCTTTGTCCCACTCGAAATTCAATCTTTCTGAAAAATTGCTGACATCCCGATTCTATAAAACGATAAAATAATATCTGTTGTATTACCCACCATTTGGAAAAACGGGTCAGCAATTAAGCCATGCAGATTGTATCGATAGCATCCTTATGTGCCTCGACAACATTTTTGTGTTTCTACATGCATCTTTTTTTGTACACAATTCCCTGCAGTGTATGTTTAGGCTGCAGAATCCTGCCCTACATCCAACGCATAGGAAGAATACATTATGTTCTGCTGCTGTTGTCTTATTCTGTGTGATTAATTTCTTGATACTTCTGTTTCTGCTCCAACTTTGACAGAGTGCCTTGGTCGGCTTTGTTCGGGTTAGGCAGAGGGCAGAATATCAATTACACACCCTGTTGTGCCTCAGGAGGGGGAGAGGAAAAGTGATGCCCTATATCAGAAAAGGAAGCCTTCTGGTGGGGACGGGAAATGTGGTGAATCATGGCAGAGAATGGTCTCTACACACATACACACACACACACACGCACACAACACACACTGACACGAAAGCTCTTACACTCACTCTGGGATGCCTGGGAACCTGGAGTGCAAGCGCCAGGTGCTGGATGGACCTTTCTGCTTGTGACAAATAGCATGGGGAAGGAAAACTTACAGGCCCCATTGAACTTTAGTATTGCTTTCATTTCTTCGTCATGTTCCCACAGAGATGAAATGGGATAGTCTTTTTTTACGGCTGTCATCCCAGTTGTGACTGGTGGATAAACGGCCTTGGTTTCTCCTGTTCCTCCTTCTTCCTCTTTCTTCCTCTCTCTTCCTCTCTCTTCCTCTCTCTTCCTCTCTCTTCCTCTCTCCCTCTTTCTTCCTCTCTTCCTCTCTTCCTCTCTCTTCCTCTCTCCCTCTCTCCCTCTCTTCCTTTCTCTTCCTCTTTCTTCCTCTCTCCCTCTCTCCCTCTCTCTTTTCCTCTCTCTTCCTTTATTCTCTCTTCCTTGTATTGCTCCATGCTGCTAAACTTTACTGGACATCAATAGCCACAGCTATTGTAGTTGTCATGGTTTTATAGACTCTGTGTTTGACATGATCATAGATAGCACTGTAAACTCTCATTGTTCACATCTCAAAAAGGCCAGGGACCAAACCGTCTTTTCAATATCAAATAGCCTTTTCATTAATAAAAACACAGTAGGGACTGTTATGCTTTTACACCTGAATACAAGCGAATAAACAACACTTTCCATCAATAAAAGTAAAGGTAACAGGTAGTATGGATCGCTTCTCCATTTTTTATTTAACACAGGCTCAGTGCGTCCCCCCTACCAGGACCTGCCAATCTTGCGAGTCCCCTGCGGTGTCCGTGCCCTGGCCCCCCATGGCAGTAGTATCGGTGGTGTCGTGTCCAGCATCGGCCCTAGGTGGTGATGAGGTCCTCCCCCATTAGTGAGCAACAGGCAGCGAGGACCTGGGCCAGGCAGCAGGCGTTGTCCTCGTTAGTGTCCTCATTAACGAGCAGTGGGATTCCTAATTAAACAGCTCAGTAGCTGGTAAGTGCCCTCCCTCTATTCTCCTTGGGGCAGCACCTGAGTGGGGGAGTTGTCAACCCCTTCCTCACACACACCTCTTTCTCACCCCTTACCGTCTCCATACTTTTGGTCCTTTTGGTAAAATAGACCCATGCTGTTAGTGCCATGCTGTTCCAATTCCAGTGTTCACAGAGATCTTGGCTTGATGATATTTTCACATGGTGACCATGTGCCTGCTTTGATTTGAAGGCAAAAAAACACACAGATACATTGTAAAGACACTCACACTCACAGAAACATTATAAAGACACTCACAGAAACATTATAAAGACACTCACATAAACATTATGAAGACACTCACATAAACATTATAAAGACACTCACAGAAACATTATAAAGACACTCACAGAAACATTATAAAGACACTCACAGAAACATTATAAAGTCACTCACAGAAAAATTATAAAGACACTCACGTAAACATTATAAAGACACTCACAGAAACATTATAAAGACACTCACAGAAACATTATAGACATTCACAGAAACATTGTAAAGACACTCACATAAACAATATAAAGACACTCACAGAAACATTATAAAGACACTCACACTCACAGAAACATTATAAAGACACTCACAGAAACATTATAAAGACACATAAACATTATAAAGACACTCACAGAAACATTATAAAGACACTCACACTCACAGAAACATTATAAAGACACTCACAGAAACATTATAAAGACACTCACAGAAACATTAGTCTTTCCGGTTCCGGGTTGGAGCGAGCGGTCGCATCTACACTTCGGTCCGCAGGTAGTATAACTTTTCATTACATTTTCATTACATTTCATTATAGTACAACGGTTTGATTTGTCTAATCTTAGCAATTTCTTCTTAGCTAGCTACATAGCCGTCTTTGTATCAAAGATAATTGCGTAATTATCGTATTTCGTCGTCCTAACGTAGTCTACACTGCTATCTGCCTAGCAGCTAGCTAACGTCCACCGTCTACTAGCACTGTAGAAACTATTACACTCAACTGAACGACTCGATTAGTGTAGTGTTAGCTAGCTACATAGTTGTCTTTGCTGTCTTTGTATCCAAGATAATTGTGTAGTTTAGAGTGTGTAGACTTAGAGTGATTATCTTAATTTACCGAGGTTAGCTAGCCAGCTATTTGTCGTCCTTAACGTAGGAAATACTGCTAGCTAGCTAGCCAACAGCTAGCCAACGTCTACCGAATTGAACTTCAACTACCCGGTCAACATTCCGCTTCGCTCCACAGGTAGTATCACATTTTCATTTCACTTCATTACAGTACAACGGTTTGATTTGTTTGATCGTAGCTAGCTAGCTACATAGCCGTCTTTGTATCTAAGACAATTGTGTAGTCTAGAGCGATTTTCTAGGTTAGCTAGCCAGCTATTGTCGTTCTTTTAACGTAACGTAACGTAATCAACACTGCTAGCTAGCCAGCTAGCCCCTGAATAGCAGCACTGTAGAAACTATTACACTCGACGGAACGACTTGATTAGTGTAGTGTCAACAACGCAGCCACTGCCAGCTAGACTACAAAGTCAACAACGCAGCCACTGCCAGCTAGCCTACTCCAGCAGTACTGTATCATTTCAATCATTTTAGTCAATAAGATTCTTGCTACGTAAGCTTAACTTTCTGAACATTCGAGACGTGTAGTCCACTTGTCATTCCAATCTCCTTTGCATTAGCGTAGCCTCTTCTGTAGCCTGTCAACTATGTGTCTATCTATCCCTGTTCTCTCCTCTCTGCACAGACCATACAAACGCTCCACACCGCGTGGCCGCGGCCACCCTAATCTGGTGGTCCCAGCGCGCACGACCCACGTGGAGTTCCAGGTCTCCGGTAGCCTCTGGAACTGCCGATCTGCGGCCAACAAGGCAGAGTTCATCTCAGCCTATGCCTCCCTCCAGTCCCTCGACTTCTTGGCACTGACGGAAACATGGATCACCACAGATAACACTGCTACTCCTACTGCTCTCTCTTCGTCCGCCCACGTGTTCTCGCACACCCCGAGAGCTTCTGGTCAGCGGGGTGGTGGCACCGGGATCCTCATCTCTCCCAAGTGGTCATTCTCTCTTTCTCCCCTTACCCATCTGTCTATCGCCTCCTTTGAATTCCATGCTGTCACAGTTACCAGCCCTTTCAAGCTTAACATCCTTATCATTTATCGCCCTCCAGGTTCCCTCGGAGAGTTCATCAATGAGCTTGATGCCTTGATAAGCTCCTTTCCTGAGGACGGCTCACCTCTCACAGTCCTGGGCGACTTTAACCTCCCCACGTCTACCTTTGACTCATTCCTCTCTGCCTCCTTCTTTCCACTCCTCTCCTCTTTTGACCTCACCCTCTCACCTTCCCCCCTTACTCACAAGGCAGGCAATACGCTCGACCTCATCTTTACTAGATGCTGTTCTTCCACTAACCTCATTGCAACTCCCCTCCAAGTCTCTGACCACTACCTTGTATCCTTTTCCCTCTCGCTCTCATCCAACACTTCCCACACTGCCCCTACCCGGATGGTATCGCGCAGTCCCAACCTTCGCTCTCTCTCCCCCGCTACTCTCTCCTCTTCCATCCTATCATCTCTTCCCTCTGCTCATACCTTCTCCAACCTATCTCCTGATTCTGCCTCCTCAACCCTCCTCTCTTCCCTTTCTGCATCTTTTGACTCTCTATGTCCCCTATCCTCGAGGCCGGCTCGGTCCTCCCCTACCGCTCCGTGGCTCGACGACTCATTGCGAGCTCACAGAACAGGGCTCCGGGCAGCCGAGCGGAAATGGAGGAAAACTCGCCTCTCTGCGGACCTGGCATCCTTTCACTCCCTCCTCTCTACATTTTCCTCCTCTGTCTCTGCTGCTAAAGCCACTTTCTACCACTCTAAATTCCAAGCATCTGCCTCTAACCCTAGGAAGCTCTTTTCCACCTTCTCCTCCCTCCTGAATCCCCCCCCCCTCCTCCCTCTCTGCAGATGACTTCCTCAACCATTTTGAAAATAAGGTCGATGACATCCGATCCTCGTTTGCTAAGTCAAACGACACCGCTGGTTCTGCTCACACTGCCCTACCCTGTGCTCTGACCTCTTTCTCCCCTCTCTCTCCAGATGAAATCTCGCTTCTTGTGACGGCCGGCCGCCCAACAACCTGCCCGCTTGACCCTATCCCCTCCTCTCTTCTCCAGACCATTTCCGGAGACCTTCTCCCTTACCTCACCTCGCTCATCAACTCATCCCTGACCGCTGGCTACGTCCCTTGCGTCTTCAAGAGAGCGAGAGTTGCACCCCTTCTGAAAAAACCTACACTCGATCCCTCCGATGTCAACAACTACAGACCAGAATCCCTTCTTTCTTTTCTCTCCAAAACTCTTGAACGTGCCGTCCTTGGCCAGCTCTCCCGCTATCTCTCTCAGAATGACTTTCTTGATCCAAATCAGTCAGGTTTCAAGACTAGTCATTCAACTGAGACTGCTTTTCTCTGTATCACGGAGGCGCTCCGCACTGCTAAAGCTAACTCTCTCTCCTCTGCTCTCATCCTTCTAGACCTATCGGCTGCCTTCGATACTGTGAACCATCAGATCCTCCTCTCCACCCTCTCCGAGTTGGGCATCTCCGGCACGGCCCACGCTTGGATTGCGTCCTACCTGACAGGTCGCTCCTACCAGGTGGCGTGGCGAGAATCTGTCTCCTCGCCACGCGCTCTCACCACTGGTGTCCCCCAGGGCTCTGTTCTAGGCCCTCTCCTATTCTCGCTATACACCAAGTCACTTGGCTCTGTCATAACCTCACATGGTCTCTCCTATCATTGCTATGCAGACGACACACAATTAATCTTCTCCTTTCCCCCTTCTGATGACCAGGTGGCGAATCGCATCTCTGCATGTCTGGCAGACATATCAGTGTGGATGACGGATCACCACCTCAAGCTGAACCTCGGCAAGACGGAGCTGCTCTTCCTCCCGGGGAAGGACTGCGTTCATCCACCTCTGGCCTGCTCGCCGCCCTACCACTGAGGAAGTACAGTTCCCGCTCAGCCCAGTCAAAACTGTTCGCTGCTCTGGCCCCACAATGGTGGAACAAACTCCCTCACGACGCCAGGACAGCGGAGTCAATCACCACCTTCCGGAGACACCTGAAACCCCACCTCTTCAAGGAATACCTAGGATAGGATAAAATAATCCTTCTCATCCCCCCTTAAATGATTTAGATGCACTATTGTAAAGTGGCTGTTCCACTGGATGTCAGAAGGTGAATTCACCAATTTGTAAGTTGCTCTGGATAAGAGCGTCTGCTAAATGACTTAAATGTAAAAATGTAAATGTAATTATGAAGACACTCACAGAAACATTATAAAGACACTCACAGAAACATTATAAATACACTCACATAAACATTATAAAGACACTCACAGAAACATTATAAAGACACATAAACATTATAAAGACACTCACAGAAACATTATAAACACACTCACAGAAACATTATAAAGACACTCACACTCACAGAAACATTATGAAGACACTCACATAAACATTATAAAGACACTCACAGAAACATTATAAAGAAACTCACAGAAACATTATAAAGACACTCACAGAAACATTATAAAGACACTCACACTCACAGAAACATTATGAAGACACTCACAGAAACATTATAAAGACACTCACAGAAACATAAAGACACTCACAGAAACATTAACGAAGACACTCACATAAACATTATAAAGACACTCACAGAAACATTATAAAGACACTCACAGAAACATTATAAAGACACATAAACATTATAAAGACACTCACAGAAACATTATAAAGACACTCACAGAAACATTATAAAGACACTCACACTCACAGAAACATTATGAAGACACTCACAGAAACATTATAAAGACACTCACAGAAACATTATAAAGACACTCACATAAACATTATAAAGACACTCACAGAAACATTATAAAGACACTCACACTCACAGAAAAATTATAAAGACAGTAACATAAACTTTATGAAGACACTCACAGAAACATTATGAAGACACTCACAGAAACATTATAAAGACACTCACATAAACATTATAAAGACACTCATAGAAACATTATAAAGACACTCACAGAAACATTATAAAGACACTCACAGAAACATTATAAAGACACTCACATAAACATTATAAAGACACTCACAGAAACATTATAAAGACACTCACAGAAACATTATAAAGACACTCACACTCACAGAAACATTATGAAGACACTCACAGAAACATTATAAAGACACTCACATAAACATTATAAAGACACTCACATAAACATTATAAAGACACTCACAGAAACATTATAAAGACACTCATAGAAACATTATAAAGACACTCACAGAAACATTATAAAGACACTCACACTCACAGAAACATTATAAAGACACTCACACTCACAGAAAAATTATAAAGACAGTAACATAAACATTATGAAGACACTCACAGAAACATTATGAAGACACTCACAGAAACATTATAAAGACACTCACATAAACATTATAAAGACACTCATAGAAACATTATAAAGACACTCACAGAAACATTATAAAGACACTCACAGAAACATTATAAAGACACTCACATAAACATTATAAAGACACTCACAGAAACATTATAAAGACACTCACATAAACATTATAAAGACACTCACAGAAACATTATAAAGACACTCACATAAACATTATAAAGACACGCACAGAAACATTATAAAGACACTCACACTCACAGAAAAATTATAAAGACAGTAACATAAACATTGTAAAGACACTCACAGAAACATTATAAAGACACTCACACTCACATAAAAATTATAAAGACACTCACATAAACATTATAAAGACACTCAAATAAACATTATAAAGACACTCACAGAATCATTATAAAGACACTCAGAGAAACATTATAAAGACACTCACACTCACAGAAACATTATAAAGACTCACACACACACATCCACCTTCCACTATTTCCTGGTTAGACTCAAGCAGCAACTGTCAGAGTGACAGACAGATACCTTAAGATGCTGAAACACCCGCCCACACATAGATACCCATTCTTATGATTAGTGCAACATCAGTGTCCCGGGTTGTTCCTTGTTAACAAGGATCCCGTAGGCAGAGCAGAGCAGAGAAGAGCTGGGTCACCTCCAGGAGAGCCGATGTTGCTTATTTGAACCCCTCATCCGTCTTGTGCTGGCGATGGGGCAATGTGTCTCCCATGCCTAACAGGTGAGCACAGCCAAGCATTACAGGACAAGGCCCCGTTGGACCCCTATGGGAGCTCAGCAAGCAACACACAACCAGCTGCACAGCAAAAAATAGACACAGGGACTCAACGGAAAAGCTCCTGAACAAGGACAACAAAAAAGCAAGCAAGTTATTTAGATTTTTAGTGATGCGTCATTAGAAATATGGTAATGGTGGTTCACAGTGGTAGGAAGTCATTCATTGTTACACAGAAATTCTACAATAAAAAAACAGCATCTGATTGAAGCAGTGGTGTAGTGTTTTGAGCATAGCAGTTGCAATTCCTGTGTAGAGGGGTATGGTAAGGTTACGAAATATGATATATTATATCACACAGAAAAAGTAATTGGCTCAGTCCTTACAAGTACCTGTGTTAGATTTCTCATCTTCACTTAGCAGAGTGCACTAAGCCTTGTTCTCCCTGGTGCTAATCCCTGGCAGGAAACAGCTTTCAGGGGATTAACATCAAGGGGGAAAGTATCACTTGTCGGCGGTAGAGAAGGGGGTGGGGTGGGGTGATGATGTGTATTCCTTCTCCTCTCTTTTCTTTGCTGCATGACTCCGAAGTGTTTCCTAAATGCGAGTTAACCACACAGTTTGACACTCTCGGTTGAGCGCGCTGGAAATCTTTGACCTCGCCAGATCTCCCCTCTGTAAATCCTCTGTAGAAATGGTTGAACTCCTGTGGTCCTGTAGAGATCCACTGGGTTAAAGCTGCTGAATAAACCTCTTCATCACACTAGCTTGCCTTGGTTTTAGCCCTTTGCAATGAAGTCAAAATAAATATCACAAGAACATTGGTTCTCACTAGGTTTCAAGGTTAACAATCTATAGTAGGTCTATGTAAATTATTTTGTTAAAAAAAACACATAAGAAGCTCCAACATCTTTCCAATTTGCATCCATACTTTATTGGACTGGAAACGATTCAACTAATTAATGTGCCAACATAACAAATGACTGATTATTGTTTTTGTAGCAAAACAACAGTTTGAGGTATGGATGTAATTCTTCAGAAAATTCAAAGAGGAGACATGACATATTCAAATGAATATAGAAAACATACCTACAGGAAGCCCACTTGCCATATTGAGCCCTCATAATACCTTTGGGATTATTTTGCACAGAGCTGAGAATAAACCAGTGCCAAGAAATCTGGAGGAACCCATTTCCTGCTGCACACATTCTTCCTGACAAGTTTTTTGAAAAGGCAAATGTAACTTCCCCTGTTCAGTTCTTTTTTGCACCGCTACAAACATTCCAGTGTTTTTGTCTTTGGTTCCATTTTCCCAAAACAGTGGACTCCTCAATAAGTGCATGGAGAGATGAAAGTGAAGCCCCTCCTTGCAGGGATCAAAATGTCCCTTTTCCCCGACGCTACGGAAATTCCCGCTGGTCCTGACGGTGTTGTAAATACCCAGGATAAAAGAGCGCTTTGTCTCCTTGATGTTAGCACTCCCATTAGACAGCCAACATTGTCAGTTCTGTTGGTCTCATGTTTGAATCTGAAAATTCTTACTAATCCTTTGTCTCTGGTACCCTCCTAATACTATCAAGCTTTGCAGGCTTCGATCAGAAGAAATTCCCAAAAAGGAATCATCTGAACAGTCTGAATGAATAAAGGCATGTGGTCTTTTGGGGAAATTATGTATTACTGAATACCAAAGGTTACCTCTTGTGTATTGCTTAGCTAGTCTTAAACGTCATGTCTTCCATTATTCACGTTGTTTTGGGAGGGTTGGCACTATTGAGGGATTTCATACAGAGGAAGATGAATAGATAATGTTATTCAGAAGACTAACAATGCAGGCGGGCATAAAAGACAGAACTACACAACTGTGGGAGGTCCATAAGAAAGTGAACAGTGTGGTCTCAACTTTTAATGGGTCATTGGAGGTTTGGCGTGATATGCAAAACCAAGGAGGGATAAATTATTATGTCTGACAAATACCTCAGCAGAGAGCAAGTTTGTCGGTGGGATCTGATGACTTTTATATTTGTGGTAGTACACTGCATTCTGAACACCACATCATGCACAATGCCAATTCCTGCCTCAGGGCCTGTTCAGTGACTGGCTCTACTGTATAATACATGATCATCTTTATGTGATATGCTAACAACAATTATCTTCTCATGATTCATCCATCTCTTATAAACCATTGCTGGAAAACCTATTGACAACATTTATATGCACACAGGTAATTTCAGACTCATCTGAGTAAACTATGATGACTTTAGTTGCAATCGTTTAAGCCATTTTATTCTTTGTCAACATCCTATATGGCTGACCTTCCTCGCTGTGACACACAGGCCTGTGTGATGGACAGTTGTGAGTCACCGCATTGGCATTTCCCAGCACTCACTATTTTGAGGGGAGATGGGCGTGAGATTATTTCTGCATTTGTCTGTTTGTTACATTGCTCCCTTTATTCCACATGTACTGTAGCTACCAGACTCCCAGAAGGAATCCATGTTGTTACCAGACTCCCAGAAGGAATCCATGCGGGTACAAGACTCCCAGAAGGAATCCATGTAGTTACTAGACTCCCAGAAGGAATCCATATAGTTACTAGACTCCCAGAAGGAATCCATGTTGTTACCAGACTCCCAGAAGGAATCCATGTAGTTACTAGACTCCCAGAAGGAATCCATGTAGTTACTAGACTCCCAGAAGGAATCCATGCGGTTACAAGACTCCCAGAAGGAATCCATGTAGTTACTAGACTCCCAGAAGGAATCCATGTTGTTACTAGACTCCCAGAAGGAATCCATGCGGGTACAAGACTCCCAGAAGGAATCCATGTAGTTACTAGACTCCCAGAAGGAATCCATGTAGTTACTAGACTCCCAGAAGGAATCCATGTAGTTACTAGACTCCCAGAAGGAATCCATGTAGTTACTAGACTCCCAGAAGGAATCCATGTAGTTACTAGACTCCCAGAAGTAATCCATGTAGTTACTAGACTCCCAGAAGGAATCCATGTAGATACTAGACTCCCAGAAGGAATCCATGTAGTTACTAGACTCCCAGAAGGAATCCATGTAGTTACTGGACTCCCAGAAGGAATCCATGCGGTTACAAGACTCCCAGAAGGAATCCATGCGGTTACAAGACTCCCAGAAGGAATCCATGCGGTTACCAGACTCCCAGAAGGAATCCATGTAGTTACTAGACTCCCAGAAGGAATCCATGTTGTTACCAGACTCCCAGAAGGAATCCATGTTGTTACCAGACTCCCAGAAGGAATCCATGTTGTTACCAGACTCCCAGAAGGAATCCATGTGGTTACTAGACTCCCAGAAGGAATCCATGTTGTTACCAGACTCCCAGAAGGAATCCATGTGGTTACTAGACTCCCAGAAGGAATCCATGCGGTTACAAGACTCCCAGAAGGAATCCATGCGGTTACTAGACTCCCAGAAGGAATCCATGCAGTTACTAGACTCCCAGAAGGAATCCATGTAGTTACTGGACTCCCAGAAGGAATCCGTGTTGTTACCAGACTCCCAGAAGGAATCCATGTTGTTACCAGACTCCCAGATGGAATCCCTGTTGTTACCAGACTCCCAGAAGGAATCCGTGTTGTTACCAGACTCCCAGAAGGAATCCATGTTGTTACCAGACTCCCAGAAGGAATCCATGTTGTTACCAGACTCCCAGAAGGAATCCATGTTGTTACCAGACTCCCAGAAGGAATCCATGTGGTTACTAGACTCCCAGAAGGAATCCATGTTGCTACCAGACTCCCAGAAGGAATCCATGTTGTTACCAGACTCCCAGAAGGAATCCATGCGGTTACAAGACTCCCAGAAGGAATCCATGTAGTTACTAGACTCCCAGAAGGAATCCATGTTGCTACCAGACTCCCAGAAGGAATCCATGTTGTTACCAGACTCCCAGAAGGAATCCATGCGGTTACAAGACTCCCAGAAGGAATCCATGTAGTTACTAGACTCCCAGAAGGAATCCATGTAGTTACTAGACTCCCAGAAGGAATCCATGCGGTTACAAGACTCCCAGAAGGAATACATGCAGTTACTAGACTCCCAGAAGGAATCCATGTAGTTACTAGACTCCTAGAAGTAATCCATGTAGTTACTAGACTCCCAGAAGGAATCCATATAGTTACTAGACTCCCAGAAGAAATCCATGTTGTTACCAGACTCCCAGAAGGAATCCATGTAGTTACTAGACTCCCAGAAGGAATCTATGTAGTTACTAGAGTCCAGAAGAGATTCATGTGGTTACCAGACACCCAGAAGGAATCCATGTGGTTACCAGACTCCCAGAAGGAATCCATGTTGTTACCAGACTCCCAGAAGGAATCCATGTAGTTACTAGAGTCCAGAAGAGATTCATGTGGTTACCAGACTCCCAGAAGGAATCCATGCGGTTACAAGACTCCCAGAAGGAATCCATGTAGTTACTAGACTCCCAGAAGAAATCTATGTAGTTACTAGACTCCCAGAAGGAATCCATGTAGTTACTAGACTCCCAGAAGAAATCTATGTAGTTACTAGACTCCTAGAAGAAATCTATGTAGTTACTAGACTCCCAGAAGAAATCTGTGTAGTTACTAGACTCCTAGAAGAAATCTATGTAGTTACTAGACTCCTAAATCAAAATCAAATCAAATTTTATTTGTCACATACACATGGTTAGCAGATGTTAATGCGAGTGCAGCGAAATGCTTGTGCTTCTAGTTCCGACAATGCAGTAATAACCAACAAGTAATCTAACTAACAATTCCTAATCTACTGTCTTATACACAGTGTAAGGGGATAAAGAATATGTACATAAGGATATATGAGTGAGTGATGGTACAGAGCAGCATAGGCAAGATACAGTAGATGGTATCGAGTACAGTATATACATGTGAGATGAGTATGTAAACAGTGGCATAGTTAAAGTGGCTAGTGATACATGTATTACATAAGGATGCAGTCGATGATATAGAGTACAGTATATAGGTATGCATATGAGATGAATAATGTAGGGTAAGTAACATTATATAAGGTAGCATTGTTTAAGGTGGCTAGTGATATATTTACAACATTTCCCATCAATTCCCATTATTAAAGTGGCTGGAGTTGAGTTAGTGTCAGTGTGTAGGCAGCAGCCACTCAATGTTAGTGGTGGCTGTTTAACAGTCTGATGGCCTTGAGATAGAAGCTGTTTTTCAGTCTCTCGGTCCCAGCTTTGATGCACTTGTACTGACCTCGCCTTCTGGATGATAGCGGGGTGAACAGGCAGTGGCTCGGGTGGTAGATGTCCTTGATAATCTTTATGGCCTTCCTGTAACATCGGGTGGTGTAGGTGTCCTGGGGGGCAGGTAGTTTGCCCCCGATGATGCGTTGTGCAGACCTCACTACCCTCTGGAGAGCCTTACGGTTGAGGGCGGAGCAGTTGCCGTACCAGGCGGTGATACAGCCCGCCAGGATGCTCTCGATTGTGCCTCTGTAGAAGTTTGTGAGTGCTTTTGGTGACAAGCCGAATTTCTTCAGCCTCCTGAGGTTGAAGAGGCGCTGCTGCGCCTTCTTCACGATGCTGTCTGTGTGAGTGGACCAATTCAGTTTGTCTGTGATGTGTTTGCCGAGGAACTTAAAACTTGCTACTCTCTCCACTACTGTTCCATCGATGTGGATAGGGGGGTGTTCCCTCTGCTGTTTCCTGAAGTCCACAATCATCTCCTTGGTTTTGTTGACGTTGAGTGTGAGGTTATTTTCCTGACACCACACTCCGAGGGCCCTCACCTCCTCCCTGTAGGCCATCTCGTCATTGTTGGTAATCAAGCCTACCACTGTTGTGTCGTCCGCAAACTTGATGATTGAGTTGGAGGCGTGCGTGGCCACGCAGTCGTGGGTGAACAGGGAGTACAGGAGAGGGCTCAGAACGCACCCTTGTGGGGCCCCAGTGTTGAGGATCAGCGGGGAGGAGATGTTGTTACCTACCCTCACCACCTGGGGGCGGCCCGTCAGGAAGTCCAGTACCCAGTTGCACAGGGCGGGGTCGAGACCCAGGGTCTCAAGCTTGATGACGAGCTTGGAGGGTACTATGGTGTTGAATGCCGAGCTGTAGTCCATGAACAGCATTCTCACATAGGTATTCCTCTTGTCCAGATGGGTTAGGGCAGTGTGGTTGAGATTGCATCGTCTGTGGACCTATTTGAGCGGTAAGCAAATTGGAGTGGGTCTAGGGAGTCAGGTAGGGTGGAGGTGATATGGTCCTTGACTAGTCTCTCAAAGCACTTCATGATGACGGAAGTGAGTGCTACGGGGCGGTAGTCGTTTAGCTCAGTTACCTTAGCTTTCTTGGGAACAGGAACGATGGTGGCCCTCTTGAAGCATGTGGGAACAGCAGACTGGTATAGGGATTGATTGAATATGTCCGAATATGTCCTAGAAGAAATCTATGTAGTTACTAGACTCCTAGAAGAAATATATGTAGTTACTAGACTCCTAGAAGAAATCTATGTAGTTACTAGACTCCCAGAAGAAATCTATGTAGTTACTAGACTCCCAGAAGAAATATATGTAGTTACTAGACTCCTAGAAGAAATCTATGTAGTTACTAGACTCCCAGAAGAAATCCATGGGGGCATAAATGCATCTCAAGCAGAAGGCCTTTGCCGAGGTCAGGATCAGCAGCTTACACTGGATCAATGAGCTAATCATTACATTTCACTCCAGCACCCCACTACACCCCGACTGACGCCCTCCTCCTACTCCCCTTCCTCTCCATCTTCCCTTAAAGCTAGAATGCACATTTCTTTTGGACTTACTGTATAAATGAATGATATGTACCCATTGATTCTTGAAGAATATAACGTAAAAGTGCCTCATGAGCTTAGTTCAACTGTCGTACCCTTCAGAACCCAAAATACAAGCTTGTTTTACTCCAATGTTTCTAAACAACATACATGTAAACAAACACTTTATAGCCTCAAAACATGGTTAACACTATGATTTTGATATAATGGATGGTCAGTTCATGCACCCATAGCTCTGTCTATGAATTTAAGAGTGGTACTTTTCTAGTTTTTTGCAAAACAGAGGCAGGGTGCCTGTTTTGTTATTGTTTTAACTGCAATTCTGGCTTTGATTCCTCTGCTGAAAGACTGATGTTTCCTCTCACCTCTTTCACCCCTGCTTTTTTACTTTGTTTGGGGCTGGCAATGTGGTAAAAAGCTCTGCAGATCCACAGTACTTTAACTTTCATGTGTACCACCAGCCTTTCTTTCTTGGGTGACTTCATCTACTGTGATGAATGTGATACTGGGACCATATTCTGTTACCCTGCATTATTTATTGCTTTGGTAGATTTTCTTAATCAGGGTGACTTACGATTTCACACATTTTGCAGCTTTTGAGCAGCTGAGGCATCTCAATAACACCAACCATTCACTGCAAGGCCTTGTATATATATATATAGAGAGAGAGAGAGAGAGAGAGAGAGAGAGAGAGAGAGAGAGAGAGAGAGAGAGAGAGAGAGAGAGAGAGAGAGAGAGAGAGAGAGAGAGAGAGAGAGAGAGAGAGAGAGAGAGAGAGAGAGAGAACATACTGTACAAGGAGGCTTAAAGATGAGCAATAGAGAAGGGGGTGTTGAAACTCACAGCTATAGATGTCATCTTGTCCTTTCGTTCTGCTTGCTTCAAGATGGTTTGATGAACACTTGATTTGTCGTCAAAGTGGCATAGAATACATGTATTCTCTGATGGTTTATATAGTGAAGGAATCAGTGCATCTTCATTAAAATAAAACCTTTTTTCATAGAACTGAGAGTTAGACTTGTTTATGTTTGGAAAAACTTAATGAGTATTTGATCCTTTGAAAAGGGCTACCTTAAAGGGAGAATCCACTCAAAATCTATCTTTTGGTATTTTTTTCATTAGTCCAATGTTGATACATTCCCAAAATTGTCACAGGTTACATCATGATGATGATGATGATATCTAGAAAACTTGACTGCTGACATGCAAAATATTTTGGCCCTCTATCAACAGTGGACTAGTTTAAAAATACCCTTAAATGCAGTGGCAGTTCATTTGTGATTCATGTGATTTTATTCTGTGACCATGATAATGAATCATTTTCCATGGTTGTGAGATGTAATTACCTTCATATTTAATAGTCCTCTGACCGAGATCTGATAAAACATTTCCTTAATTATCATTACAAAGTATGTTTGGAAAAGTTTCATTTTGCTGACAGCATTTCCAATGAGGGATGACTACTGCTAATATCACAGAAAGCATCTGGTAAACTACTTACCGCTAACTTTTGCACTGTAGCTGACTAAATAAAACAGATAGACCCCTTTTGCAACATATTACAATATGGAGGTCAACCATACGTCACTGCAAGGTTTTCTTACTCCCCTGGAATGAGCTCATGACCTTTAAACTATGCTAAATTAGCAAAGCTGTCAAGGACACAAAGCCTTGAGGTAAGCATAGTACGAGCTGCACCATTAGAAGACACACAATTTGGTTGCTTTATTTAGCAGGTGGAGTTTATTCCCAGTCATCAAATCCCACTTGAAGAGAACAGCTGACGTAGCTGAAACGGTGGGAGACCAAAATAAGCTCCATCAACAGAACTGATAATATTTCATATCCCCTGGTCCTCTTTTTTTTGTACTCTCCCTAATTCTAGGAGGAGAGCCTATTTTTCAGACCCAATCATTACCTCACACAACCTCTAGCTACAAAACAAGTCACTCCCGGACGAAGCTGTATTCCACCTAGTCAGAACCAGCTGGTCATTACGTGGGATTGTTTCCTCGATCAAATGCCTTTGGAAAGCGGGACTGTCTCCCAGGGTTGTTTGTAGATCTCCTGTAAAAAAAATCTAGTTCTGTTGGGAGTAACAGAAAGTGACGACCATGAAAAGAAGTCTCTCATTAATCAAGAAGCCGACCCGGCTAACAATACAGTGAAAGGTTTTTCGATGATTTGGTGGCATTGTCAAACGTGTTGGAATGCTGTGTAGATGTGTTTTCAGCTATTACATGCACTTTTTTTTACTGCAGTGGACTGTTACATGTTAAAGTTTATATTTCTAAATTCACAATGTGTGTCTGCTGATTATGCGGATTATGTTAATTATATTTCTATATGTTACTAGGCTACATATTTCCTAAAGAGTCTGTTACAGTAATTCCGGGAGTTTTAGGTTCTACCCTTCTCCTAATTAGCAATAAGCAGAGGATGCATCTATTTGATTGAATAAGCTAAATGAGCAGGCAAAACACATGCGTTTACATTTTAAAGATAAATATTGTACATTTATGTAACATCTCACTGGGCACAAATGTCAGTTCAAAGTTTATTTTTCAATTAGGCTTCACTTGCTTGAGTTGTCAACTAACGTGACTTCAATGTGAAATAAACAAAAAATGGATTTAGGTTTAAAGTTTGATAAAAAAAAGATGGAATTAATTTATGTAAAGGACTTTTTGCAAATCCATATTGATTCAAAGTGATCACATTTGTTGTTGTTGTTGTTGTTGTTGAAATGACATGTAAACAATGTTGATTTAACCAGCTTTTGTCCAGTGGGATGGCACTTTCCACAATTATTCCTAAAGCTGCTTCATGGCAATGCTTTCGATCAATATCACAGATGTTAAATGGATCGCAGGGCTGTAATCTAAGGAGAGTGCAAATGGTTGGCTCTCATTGGTCTTTGGGACAATAGCTCCTGTTAGCAGGTGGATAGACAGCACTAAGTAGCACACTGAATCCTTAAGAAGGTCACCAAAAATGCCGACATTTCAATCCCCAACTACAACATTTTCCGTCAAGATAGAACTGCCAAAGGGGGCGGAGTTGCAATCTACTGCAGCGGAAGCCTGCAGAGTTCTGTCATACTATCCAGGTCTGTGCCCAAACACTTCTACTTTTAAAAATCCACCTTTCCATAAGTAAGTCTCTCACTGTTGCCGCTTGCTATAGACCCCATTCAGCCCCCAGCTATGCCCTGGACACCATATGTGAAGTGATTGCGCCCCATCTATCTTCAGAGTTTGTACTGTTAGGTGACCTAAATATGCTTAGCACCCCGGCCATCCTACAATCTAAACTAGATGCCCTCAATCTCGCACAAATGATCAAGGAACCTACAAGGTACAACCCTAAATCCGTAAACATGGGCACCCTCATAGATATCATCCTGACCGACTTGCCCTCTAAATACACCTCTGCTGTCTTCAACTAGGATCTCAGCACTAACTTCTCATTGCCTGCATCCATAATGGGCCCGCGGTCAAATGACCACCCCTCATCACTGTCAAACACCCCCTGAAACCCTTCATCGAGCAGGCCTTTCTAATCGACCTGGCTCGGGTATCCTGGAAGGATATTGACCTCATCCCGTCAGTAGAGGATGCCTGGTTGTTCTTTAAAAGTGCTTTCCTCACCATCTTAAATAAGCATGCCCCATTCAAAAATGTAGAACTAAGAACAGATAGAGTCCTTGGTTCACTCCAGACCTGACTGCCCTTGACCAGCACAAAACATCCTGTGGCGTACTGCATTAGCATCGAATAGCCCCCAACATATGCACATTTTCAGGGAAGTCGGGAACCAATATACACAGTCAGTTAGGAAAGCTAAGGCTAGCTTTTTCAAACAGAAATTTGCGTCCCGTAGCACTAATTCCAAAATGTTTTGGGACACCATGGAAAATAAGAGCACCTCCTCACAGCTGCCCACTGCACTGAGGCTAGGAAACACTGTCACCACCGATAAATCTACAATAATCGAGAATTTCAACAAGCATTTTTCTACAGCTGGTCAAGCTTTCCTCCTGGCTACTCCTACCCCGGCCAACAGCTCTGCACCCCCTGCAGCAAATTGCCCAAGCCCCCCACCCCCGCTTCTCCTTCCTTCACACAAATCCAGACAGCTGATGTTCTGAAAGAGCTGCAAAATCTGGATCCCTACAAATCAGCTGGGCTAGACAATCTGGACCCTCTCTTTCTAAAATTATCCACCAAAATTGTTGCATCCCCTATTACTAGCCTATTCTACCTCTCGTATCGTCTGAGATCCCTAAAGATTGGAAAGCTGCAGCGGTCATTCCCCTCTTCAAAAGGGGGAGACACTCTAGACCCAAACTGTTAAAGACCTATATCCAACCTGCCCTGCCTTTCTAAAGTCTTCGAAAGCCAAGTTAGCAAACAGATCCCCAACCAATTTGAATCCCACCGTACCTTCTCCACTATGCAGTCTGGTTTCCGAGCTGGTCAAGGGTGCACCTCAGCCACGCTCAAGGTCTTAAACGATATCATATCCGCCATTGATAAGAGACAATACTGTGCAGCTATATTCATCGACCTGGCCAAGGCTTTTGTCTCTGTCAATCACCGCATTCTCATCGGCAGACTCAATAGTCTTGGTTTCTCAAATGACTGCCTCGCCTGGTTCACCAACTACTTCTCAGACAGAGTTCAGTGTGTCAAATTAGAGGGCCTGTTATCTGGACCTTTTGCAGTCTCTATGGGGGTGCCCAAGGGTTCAATTCTCGAGCCTACAATTTTCTCTCTATATATCAATGATGTCCCTCTTGCTGCTGGTGATTCTCTGATCCACCTCTACACAGACAACACCATTGTGTATACATTGGCCCTTCGCTGGACACTGTGTTAGCAAACCTCAAATGAGCTTCAATGCCATACAACACTCCTTCCTTGGCCTCCAACTGCTCCTAAATGCTAGTAAAACTAAATGCATGCTTTTCAACCGATTGCTGCCCGCACCCGCCCACCTGCCTAGCATCTCTACTCTGGACGGTTATGACTTAATATATGTGGACACCTACAAATACCTAAGTGTCTGGTTTGACAGTAAACTCTCCTTCCAGACTCACATTAAGCATCTCCAATCCAAAATGATATCTAGAATCGGCTTCCTATTACGCCACAAAGCCTCCATCACTCATGCTGCCAAACATACCCTCGTAAAACTGACTATCCTACCTATCCTTGACTTCAGCGAAGTCATTTACAAAATAGCCTCCAACACTCTACTCAGCAAATTGGATGCAGTCTATGACAGTGCCATCTGTTTTGTCACCAAAGCCACATATTCTATCCACCACTGCGATCTGTATGCTCTCATTGGCTGGCCCTCGCTTCATATTCGTCGCCAAACCCACTGGCTCCAAGCCATCTATAAGTCTTTGCTAGGTAAAGCCGCACCTTATCTCAGCTCACTGGTCACCATAGCTACACCCACCCTTAGCACACGCTCCAGCAGGTATATTTCACTGGTCCTCCCCAAAGCCAACACCTCTTTGGCCGCCTTTCCTTCCAGTTCTCTGCTGCCAATGACTGGAACGAATTGCCAAAAAATCACTGAAGCTGGAGACTTATAAACTCAGCAAAAAAAGAAATGTCCTCTCATTGTCAATTGTATTTATTTTCAGCAAACTTAACATGTGTAAATATTTGTATGAATATAACAAGATTCAACAATTGAGACACAAACTGAACAAGTTCCCCAGACATGTGACTAAGAGAAATATAATAATGTGTGCCTGAACAAAGGGGGGGTACAAAATTAAAAGTAACAGTCAGTATCTGGTGGGGCCACCAGCTGCATAAATACTGCAGTACATCTCCTCCTCATGGACTGCACCAGATTTGCCAGTTCTTGCTGTGAGATGTTACCTCAAACTTCCACCAAGGCACCTGCAAGTTCCCAGACATTTATGGGGGGAACAGCCCTCACCCTCACCCTCCGATCAAACAGGTCCCAGACGTGCTCAATGGGGTTGAGATCCGGGCTCTTTGCCATGGCAGAACACTGACATTCCTGTCTTGCAGGAAATCACACACAGAACAAGCAGTATGACCGGTGGAATTGTCATGCTGGAGGGTCATGTCAGGATGAGCCTGCAAGAAGGGTACCACATGAGGGAGGAGGATGTCTTCCCTGTAACGCACAGCGTTGAAATGCCTGCAATGACAACAAGCTCAGTTCGATGATGCTGTGACACACTGCCCCAGACCACGACGGACCCTCCACCTCCAAATCGATCCCACTCCAGAGTACAGACCTCGGTGTAATGCTCATTCCATCAACGATAATTGCAAATCCGACCATCACCCTTGGTGAGACAAAACCGTGACTCGTCAGTGAAGAGCACATTTTGCCAGTCCTGTCTGGTCAAGTGATGGTGGGTTTGTGCCCATAGGCGACGTTGTTGCCGGTGATGTCTGGTGAGGACCTGCCTTACAACAGGCCTACAAGTCCTCAGTCCAGCCTCTCTCAGCCTATTACAGACAATCTGAGCACTGATGGAGGGATTGTGTGTTCCTGGTGTAACACAGGCAGTTGTTGTTGCCATCCGGTAGCTGTCCCGCAGGTGTGATGTTTGGATGTACCGATCCTGTGCAGGTCTTGTTACACACGGTCTGCCACTGCGAGGATGATCAGCTGTCCATCTTGTCTCCCTGTAGCATTGTCTTAGGCGTCTCACAGTATGGACATTGCAATTTATTTCCCTGGCCACATCTGCAGTTCTCATTCCTCCTTGCAGCATGCCTAAGGCAAGTTCACGCACATTTCTTTTGGTGTTTTTCAGAGTCAGTAGAAAGGCCTCTTTAGTGTCCTAAGTTTTCATAACTGTGAACTTAATTGCCTACCGCCTGTAAGCTTTCTCAACGACCGTCCCACAGGTGCAAGTTCATTAATTGTTTATGGTTCATTGAACAAGCATGGGAAACAGTGTTTAAACCCTTTACAATGAAGATCTGTGAAGTTATTTGGATTTTTATGAATTATCTTTGAATGACAGGGTCTTGAAAAAGGAAAGTTTATTTTTTGCTGAGTTAATCTCCCTCACTAGCTTTAAGCACCAGCTGTCAGAGCAGCTTACCGATCACTGCACCTGTACATAGCCCACCTATAATTTAGCCCAAACAACTACCTCTTTCCCTACTGTATTTAATTTATTTATTTTGCTCCTTTGCAACCCATTATTTTCAGTTCTACTTCGCACATTTTTCCACTGCAAATCTACCATTCCAGTGTTTTACTTGCTATATTGTATTTACTTTGCCACCATGGCCTTTTTTTGCCTTTACCTCCCTTATCTCATCTCATTTGCTCACATCGTATATAGACTTATTTATACTGTATTATTGACTGTATGTTTGTTTTACTCCATGTGTCACTCTGTGTCGTTGTATGTGTCGAACTGCTTTGCTTTATCTTGGCCAGGTCGCAATTGTAAATGAGAACTTGTTCTCAACTTGCCTACCTGGTTAAATAAAGGTGAAAAAAATAAAAATAAAATAAAAATATTGTTATTTTTTTTGTTGCTTTTTTACACCCCAGTATCTCTACTTGCACATCATCTTCTGCACATCAATCACTCCAGTGTTAATGCTAAATTATAATTACTTCGCCACTATGGCCTATTTATTGCCTTTCCTCCCTAATCGTACTACATTTGCACACACTGTACATAGATTTTCTATTGTGTTATTGACTGTATGTTTTGTTTATCCCATGTGTAACTCTGTGTTATTTGTGTCGCACTGCTTTGCTTTATCTTGGCCAGGTCGCAGTTGCAAATGAGAACTTGTTCTCAACTGACCTACCTGGTTAAATAAAGGTGAAATAAATCATAAAAAAACATGACTGCAGCATGTTAACACCCCACTGATTACATGCAGTACTGTAGTGTACACACATACGCACACACTCAAGTGGTGGATGGATGGAAGAATGACCCCCTGAGTAGAAATGTGCTTTAAGTGAGTGTTTTAGTTCCCACTTCAGGTGGACCAGACATATCTCACAGCGTCTCAGTGAAAAAATTAATGACTTATTTTGTCTTTGATTTTCACACATGGTTGTCGGCTTTTCATTGTTTTAGTGGCTTTCTCAACATAAGTAGAGAATATTATGCTGATTTCTACAGAAACTACAAAGAAGGTTTCATAGTCAAAAGGATGATAAAAATAAGGGATTTCCTGTCGGCCAATCAACGTTCTTGGATGCACATTTAAAATGTGGCCCCTCCAACTCCAGGTCAGAGTGGTTGTCCTTGCTGGCAGATAAATGCTGCGTTCAAAACAACTCAAACTCAGAACCACCGAGTTAAAATGTGCATATGTTTTTTTTTACATAGAGCTTCCTATGGGTTGTGGGAATGGTTGCATCTGTGAAAGTTTTGAGAAGTGGAATTGTTTAGATTTTTTTGTGCATCCTCCGCTTCCATAGGAAGTGGCCGCTTCACATCACACGGTTCATGGAAACAACCTGTGGCATGCTTTGTTCTCCGGGACAGGGTGTAGAAGTGGATCAAATAAAAAGTCATGTTTGTGATGCCTGCCGTTTCCTGAGACGTAGACCCAGTGGAAATGACGAGACTGGGAATACCCTGTCTGTCTGGTTGAGCTTTGACAGAGAGTCTCTGCCTAATAATGTCAGGTTAGGATATATTTGCTATTCTGTGAGGTCTTATGTTCCGAACCTACTACAGTGCTTTAGGTGCCATGGATTTGGACATGTTGCAGCAGCATGTAGAAGGGAGATCCCACGATGTGAGAAATGTGCAGGAGGGCATTGTCAGAGTGAGTATACAGTTGGGATAGAGAAAGCACAAGGTGTCAACTGTGGGTGTGCCCATGTAGCTGTGGATCCGAAGGACCCTTTGAGAGAGAGACAGGTTGAGATTTCCAGAGTTCGAGTGGGGCAGAATGTGTCCTTTGTTGAGGCAGTGAAGGGAGTAGAGGAAAGCCCAAGGGTGGAGCAATTCGACTGGGAGCCCCACAGTGAGGAGGCCTGAAGAGATCCAGAAAGGAGGAGTTTTAGTAAAGTTGGATTTCTTGAGTTTATAGTCATGGTGATCAACTGCACTGCACTGATGGAGTGGATATCACAGAAGATAGATTTGGTAGTTGCAGCAGCACAGACCTGTTTTGGTGTGAGAGATTTTAGTGCAGATGATCTACAGGAAGTTTTGAGAGAAGGGGTTCCATCCTCCCAGGCCGACTGCCTGGTGTAGGATCGTTTAGGGTCAAAGTAGTGGGATGGGGTGGTGGATTTTGGGGGATAGTGTATAGGTGCAGGGTTATATTGTGGTGCAATTCAAGATTTTCCCCTTTTCCCCTTTTTCAGCAAACCGACCTGCGAAAGGCAGAAATATGCAACACAGCTATGTACAGCTGTATTTGCCACTAGCATACCACCCTCTATACCACTGCTGGCTTGCTTCTGAAGCTAAGCAGGGTTGGTCCTGGTCAGTTCCTTGATGGGAGACCAGATGCTGCTGGAAGTGGTGTTAGGAGGGCCAGTAGGAGGCACTCTTTCCTCTGGTCTAAAGAAAATATCCCAATGCCCCAGGGCAGTGATTGGCAACACTGCCCTGTGTAGGGTGCCGTCTTTCAGATGGGACGTCAAACGGGTGTCCATCACAGTCACCTAATAATCCCCAGTTTACAATTGGCTCATTCATCCCCCTCCTCTCCCCTGTAACTATTCCCCAGGTTGTTGCTGCAAATGAGAATATGTTCTAAGTCAACTTACCTGGTAAAATTATGGATAAAAAAAATAAAAATAGTAGTCATGAATCAGGCTGTAATACACACTAATGCCTTAAAAATAGTGTAAATGTTCCTTAAAAGCCAGAATGTTGAATATAATTACATTTAAACATACTCTTCCAGTTGTCTTTGCAGTTTGTTCTTCAGCTGCTCTAAATTTGTGACAAATTACACCAGTGTGGAACTGAACCATGTACTGTACCTACCGGCTCTCTAAAAAGTTGGGTAAACAATGCTTTCCTGTGGATATTTTGTTTCAGATTTCAAGCAGATCAAGGACAAATTGCACAGACAACCGGTAGAGTAAGTTTTAAATGCAATTTATTTAAACGTTTTGGTTGTAAGAAGCATTTACACAATTTTGAAAGCCTTTATTTTAGGCTGTATATGCTGTATATGCCAAGGAGCACCCTTTTTTGGTTCCAGGTAGAACCCTTTTGGGTTGGGTTCTACATGAAACCCAAAAGGGTTATACCTGGAAACAAAACGGGTTCTTCAAAGGCTTTGCATATGGGGACAGCCAAGAACGCTTTTAAATTCTGTACAGGATGTACAGTTGAGTCGGAAGTTTACATACACTTAGGGTGGAATCATAAAAATTAGTATTTCTACCAATCCACAAATCTCCTGTTAACAAACTATAGTTTTGGCAGGTCGGTTAGGACATCTACTTTGTTCATGACACAAGTCATTTTTTAAACAATTGTTTACAGGCAGATTATTTAACTTATAATTCACTGTATCACAATTCCAGTGGGTCAGAAGCTTACGTACACTAAATTGACTGTGCCTTTAACTTGTTATGCCTGCAATCCCACTCCCGAGATCGATATGACAACTACCAGTGAAAATAGATGGTGCTAAATTTAAACCACAGAAATCTCATAATTACAATTCCTAAAACATACATGTGTTTTATATAATTGTATAGTTCATCTTGATGTTAATCCCACCAAAGTGTCCGATTTCAAATAGTCTTTTCAGCGAATACACTACAAACAATTATGTTAGGTCTCCACCAAACCGAAATAAGCACAGCCATTTTCCAGCGAAATATAGCAGTCACAAAATAAATAAAGATAAAATGAATCACTAACCTTGAATTATCTTCATCAGATGACACTCATGGGACTTCATGTTACACAATACATGCATATATATTTTGTTTGATAAAGTTCATTTATATAAAAAAAAATCTGAATTTACATTGGTGCATTACATTCACTAGTTCCACAAACATCAAGTGATTTTGCATAGCCACATCGTTTCAACAGAAATACTCATCATAAAGGTAGATAATACAAGTTATACACATGGAATTATAGATATACCTCTCCTTAATGCAACCGCTGTGTCAGATTTAAAAAAAAAAACATTACGGAAAAAGCAACCCATTGTTACAACTTCTAACAATGGTGAGTGGAGGAGTCAAGCGCAGAGAGCAGGTAATTCAGTAGTGGATATTTTATTCCATAGACTGTGGAACCACGATATGCAAAACACCCGGGCGCATGAAACAACCCGTCCCAAAATACAACGGACTAAAAACTGTCTGGAAAAATACTGATAACACTCATAGATAGATAACAGGAAACAAGCCCGCACAAATACCCAGCGGGCCTAGCGCCACTAAATAGCCTACAAACAAACACTAACTCAAAACAGGTGTACCCAATTAAACCGAATAAACAGAAACAAACGGAAAGGGAATCGATGGCAGCTAACAGGCCGGCGACGACGACCGCCGAGCGCCGCCCGAAACAATAGTATGCAAGTATAAACACCATGATACCACGCAACTGTCATACCGCCCAGGGAGGAGACGGGTTCTGTCTCTGAGAGATGAATGTACTTTGGTGCAAAAAGTGCAAATCAATCCTAGAACAACAGCAAAAGACCTTGTGAAGATGCTGGAGGAAACGGGTACAAAAGTATCTATATCCACAGTAAACGAGTCCTATATCGACTTAACATGAAAGGCCACTCAGCAAGGAAGAAGCCACTGCTCCAAAACCACCATAAAAAAGCCAGGCTATGGTTTGCAACTGCGAGGGCCAGCCAACGGGAGCATGCAGTTCGCAGTGGAGGGTAGTATATGGGGCTTTGGTGAAAAAACGGATGGCACTGTGATAGACTACATCCAATTTGCTGAGTAGAGTGTTGGAGGCTATTTTGTAAATTACATCTCCGAAGTCAAGGATCGGTAGGATAGTCAGTTTTACTGTTTACAGGCCTCCTGGGCCATGTACAGCGTTCCTCATTGATTTCCCTAAATTCCTATCGGACCTTGTAGTCATAGCAGATAATATTCACATTTTTGGTGACTTTAATATTCACATGGAAAAGTCCACAGACCCACCCAAAAGGCTTTCGGAGCCATCATCGACTCAGTGGGTTTTGTCCAACATGTCTCTGGACCTACTCACTGTTACAGTCATACTCTGGACCTAGTTTTGTCCTATGGAATAAATGTTGTGGATCTTAATGTCTTTCCTCATAATCCTGGACTATCGGACCACCATTTTATTACGTTTGCAATTGCAACAAATAATCTGCTCAGACCCTAACCAAGGAGCATCAAAAGTCGTGCTATAAATTCACAGTCAACACAAAGATTCCTTGATGCCCTTCCAGACTCCCTCTGCCTACCCAAGGACATTAGAGGTCAAAAATCAGTTAACCACCTAATTGAGGAACTCAATTTAACATTGCGCAATACCCTAGATGCAAATGAAAAACATTTCTCTTAAGAAACTAGCTCCCTGGTATACAGAAAATACCCGAGCTCTGAAGCAAGCCTCCAGAAAATTTAAACAGGAATGGCGCCACACCAAACTGGAAGTCTTCCGACTAGCTTGGAAAGACAGTACCGTGCAGTATCGAAGAGCCCTTACTGCTGCTCGATCATCCTGTTTTTCTAATAGAGAAAAATAAGAACAATCCAACATTTATTTTTGATACTGTCGCAAAGCTAACTAAAAAACAGCATTCCCCAAGTGAGGATGGCTTTCACTTCTGCAGTAATAAATTCATGAACTTCTTTGAGGAAAAGATCATGATTATTAGGAAGCAAATTACGGACTCCTCTTTAAATCTGCGTAGTCCTTCAAAGCTCAGTTGTCCTGAGTCTGCACAACTCTGCCAGGACCTAGGATCAAGAGAGACACTCAAGTGTTTTAGTACTATATCTCTTGACACAATGATGAAAATAATCATGGCCTCTAAACCTTCAAGCTGCATACTGCATACTGGTGTAATTATTGTGTGTTCTGTGTAATTCCTCTGTCTTTTCCAATGCTAACGGAATGGTGAATGAATGTATTAACAGTCAATCAATCAATACATTGTGATTATAGTGTGTTCTGTGTAATTCCGTTTCTTTTCCTATACTAACTGAATGGGGAATGTCTGGTGTCCTTTTGTCTTCTTTTTGTATTTGAAAAGAGAAGAGAGGGGAAATGTTTATTTTACATTCTGTATATTTGAACAAATCTCAACTCCTTATTAAGAACTGGGATAAGCTACACATTTCATTGTGGCACATATTATAAAGATGGTTAAAGCTCCTAAACTGAATTATGTCATGAGCATGTTTCCACTGTCCATACCTGCTTACACCTTTAACACCATAGACAAAACTATTACTCTGTTTATTTGAACTATTAAAAGGGCTAGGATTAACCTAGCTAGATTACATGCAAATATTTAGAAGGGAGGATTAACACTCCCTAACATGTCATTATATAAAGAAGCCTCTATAACTGCCCACATAGGCTCTCTTTATTGTGAACTGTAATAGGCCAATTTGGGTTGACATGGAAGAAGAACTGAATGCCCCATTTGGAGCATCATATTATCAGATTCAACACTTATCCAAATGTGGGTCTGCAGAATCCCATGGCATCAGACAAATACGAGAGCTACATCTTCACCTTTCCTGACAAGCTCTTTTCCATTATGCAACAACCATAAATACAAATTAGGAGGACAGGTGGTTGTCTGGAAAGAGTAGTATAGGTTTTGTTTTAGCCTCAACACTAAGAAGTGTTACTTTTGCTTTTATTGTCAATTTGAATTTGAGTGTGGAAGACTGGTCCCTTGATAATGTCTGCAAGTGGCTGAATACCAATGATCTCCATGATTCCATCCCATCATTCCAAGGTTCACAAACTGTCTGAAGAAGGCAAACTATTCAATTGTCCACTTTGCAACAAACATACTTTCTCTGTGTCCAGGCTACTCACACATATTGGCCTCTATCACCGGTATGTTTTCTAATTACCTGTGGACTTAATAGGTGTGGGAAAACAAATGGATGTTTCAGGGCCTTTCGGTCACATGTCTACCGAAACCACAGAGAGATTTTAAGCACCAAATTAGATGAGAATTTCCCTCATGATGAATTTGAGACTGGGACTGATCCCATTAAAGATGACGTGAGCAATGTACTGTAGAGAGTCTGCCAGAGACTGAACATGTTCAAGCCAAAGAGATCAACACTGTGCAGCTAATTGAAGGTCTGAAATTTTTTATTTGTCTTTTAATTTTGAAAATCAGGGAAGAACCCTGCGTCACAGCTACGGTACATAATAGCATTGTTGAGGACAGAACATTTTTTTTATGCATTTATGACACACTACAGTGATGCCCTCAGGTTTCATCTTACAAATTAGCAAATAAATGTGGATTGAGGAGGAGTGAGGAGTGACGGACTCCATCCTAGCTGGAGGGGTGCTCTCATCTTATCTACCAACATAGACAGGCTCTAACTCCTCTAGGTCCACAATGAAATAGGGTGCAGGCCAGGCAGCAGGCTGTTAGCCAGCCTGCCAGCTTAGCGGTGTCTGCCACTTGCACAGTCAGTGTAGTCAGCTCAGTTATCCCCATTGAGACCGTGTCTGTGCCTCGACCTGGGTTGAGCAAAACTAAACATGGCGTTGTTCGCCTTAGCAATCTCACTAGGATGAAGACCTCCATTCCTGTCATTATTGAAAGAGATTGTGATACCTCACATCTCAAAATAGGGCTACTTAATGTTAGATCCCTCACTTCAAAGGCAATTATAGTCAATGAACTAATCACTGATCATAATCTTGATGTGATTGGCCTGACTGAAACATGGCTTAAGACTGATGAATTTACTGTGTAAAATGAGGCCTCACCTCATGGTTACACTAGTGACCATGTACCCTGTGCATCCCTCAAAGGTGGAGGTGTTGCTAACATTTACGATAGCAAATTTCAATTTACAAAAAGAAAATTACATTTTCGTCTTTTGAGCTTCTAGTCATGAAATCGATGCAGCCTACTCAATCACTTTTTTTATAGCTACTGTTTCCAGGCCTCCTGGGCCATGTACAGCGTTCCTCATTGAGTTCCCTAAATTCCTATCGGACCTTGTAGTCATAGAAGATAATATTCCAATTTTTGGTGACTTTAATATTCACATGGAAAAGTCCACAGACCCACTCCAAAAGGCTTTCGGAGCCATCATCGACTCAGTGAGTTTTGTCCAACATGTCTCTGGACCTACTCACTGTCACAGTCATACTCTGGACCTAGTTTTGTCCTATGGAATAAATGTTGTGGATCTTAAAGTTTTTCCTCATAATCCCGGACTATCGGACCACCATTTTATTACGTTTGCAATTGCAACAAATAATCTGCTCAGACCCCAAACAAGGAGCATCAAATGTCATGCTATAAATTCACAGACAACACAAAGATTAATTGATGCTCTTCCAGACTCCCTCTGCCTACCCAAGGACATCAGAGGAGAAAAATCAGTTAACCTGTTGATGCTCTGGGGGCGCTATTTCATTTTTGGATGAAAAACGTTCCCGTTTTAAACAAGATATTTTGTCACAAAAAGATGCTCGACTATGCATATAATTGATAGCATTCGAAAGAAAACACTCTGACGTGTCCAGAACTACCAAGATATTTTCTGTGCGTGCCCTAGAACGTGAGCTTCAGGCAAAACCAAGATGTGACGGCATCCAGGAAAAGAGCAGGATTTTTGAAGCTCTGTTTTCCATTGTCTCCTTATATGGCTGTGAACGCGAGAGGAGTGAGTCAACCCTTTCTGTCGTTTCCCCAAGGTGTCTGCAGCATTGTGACGTATTTGTAGGCAGATCATTGGAAGATTGACCATAAGAGACCACATTTACCAGGTGTCCGCCCAGTGTCCTGCGCCGAAATTGGTGCGCAAAAGTCAGCTGCCAGTATTTTTCCATGGGATTCAGAGAGGAAAGCAAGCTTCCACGAACGATATATCAATGAAGAGATATGTGAAAAAACACCTTGAGGATTGATTCCAAACAACGTTTGCCATGTTTCGGTCGATATTATGTAGTTAATTCGGAAAAAGTTTTACGTTGTAGGTGACTGAATTTTCGGTTCGTTTCGGTAGCCAGATGCAATGTAGAAAACGGAATGATTTCTCCTACACACAGACGCTTTCAGGAAAAACTGCGCATTTGGTATGTAACTGAGAGTCTCCTCATTGAAAACATCAGAAGCTCTTCAAAGGTAAATGATTTTATTTATTTGGTTATCTGGTTTTTGTGAAAATGTTGCGTGCTAAATGCTACTCAAAATGCTATGCTAGCTTTGCATAGTCTTACACAAATTAGTCAATTTCTATGGTTCAAAAGCATATTTTGAAAATCTGAGATGACAGTGTTGTTAAGAAAAGGCTAAGCTTGAGAGCAGACGCATTATTTTCATTTTATTTGCAATTTTCAGAAATCGTTAACGTTGCGTTATGCTAATGAGCCTGAGGCTTTAGTCACGATACCGGATCCGGGATGGGGAGTTCCAAGAGGTTAACCACCTAACTGAGGAACTCAATGTAACTTTGCGCAATACACTAGATGCAACTGCACCCCTAAAAACAAAAACAAATTATCATAAGAAACTAGCTCCCTGGTATACAGGAAATACCCGAGCTCTGAAGCAAGCTTCCAGAAAATTGGAACGGAAATGGCGCCACATCAAACTGGAAGTCTTCTGACGAGCTTGGAAAGACAGTACCGCGCAGTATCGAAGAGTTCTCACTGCTGCTCGATCATCCTATTTTTCCAACGTAATTGAGGAAAATAAGAACAATCCGATAATTGATACTGTCGCAAAGCTAACTAAAAAGCAGCATTCCCCAAGTGAGGGCGGCTTTCACTTCAGCAGTAATAAATTCATGAACTTCTTTGAGGAAAATATCATGATTATTAGAAAGCAAATTACGGACTCCTCTTTAAATCTGCGTATTCCTTCAAAGCTCAGTTGTCCTGAGTCTGCACAACTCTGCCAGGACCTAGGATCAAGAGAGACACTCAAGTGTTTTAGTACTGTATCTCCTGACACAATGATGAAAATAATCATGGCCTCTAAACCTTCAAGCTGCATACTGGACCCTATTCCAACTAAACTACTGAAAGAGCTGCTTCCTGTGCTTGGCCCTCCTATGTTGAACATAATAAACGGCTCTCTATCCACCGGATGTGTACCAAACTCACTAAAAGTGGCAGTAATAAAGCCTCTCTTGAAAAAGCCAAACCTTGATCCAGAAAATATTTTAAAAACTATCGGCCTATATTGAATCTTCCATTCCTCTCCAAAATTTTAGAAAAGGCTGTTGTGCAGCAACTCACTGCCTCCCTGAAGACAAGCAATGTATACAAAATTATTCAGTCTGGTTTTAGACCCCATCATAGCACTGAGATTGCACTTGTGAAGGTGGTAAATGACCTTTTAATGGCATCAGACCGAGGCTCTGCATCTGTCCTCGTGCTCCTAGACCTTAGTGCTGCCTTTGATACCATCGATCACCACATTTTTTTGGAGAGATTGGGAACCCAAATTGGTCTACACAGACAAGTTCTGGCCTGGTTTAGATCATATCTGTCAGAAAGATATCAGTTTGTCTCTGTGAATGGTTTGTCCTCTGACAAATCAACTGTAAATTTCGGTGTTCCTCAAGGTTCTGTTTTTTTATTTATTTTGTATTTCACCTTTATTTAACCAGGTAGGCAAGTTGAGAACAAGTTCTCATTTACAATTGTGACCTGGCCAAGATAAAGCAAAGCAGTTCGACACGTACAACGACACAGAGTTACACATAGAGTAAAACAAACATACAGTCAATAATACAGTATAAACAAGTCTATATACTATGTGAGAAAATGAGGTGAGATAAGGGAGGTAAAGACAAAAAAAAGGCCAAGGTGGCAAAGTAAATACAATATAGCAAGTAAAACACTGGAATGGTAGATTTGCAATGGAAGAATGTGCAAAGTAGAAATAAAAATAATGGGTTGCAAAGGAGCAAAATAAATAAATAAAATACAGTAGGGAAAGAGGTAGTTGTTTGGGCTAAATTATAGGTGGGCTATGTACAGGTGCAGTAATCTGTGAGCTGCTCTGACAGCTGGTGCTTAAAGCTAGTGAGGGAGATAAGTGTTTCCATTTTTAGAGATTTTTTGTAGTTCGTTCCAGTCATTGGCAGCAGAGAACTGGAAGGAGAGGCGGCCAAAGAAAGAATTGGTTTTGGGGGTGACTAGAGAGATATTCCTGCTGGAGCGTGTGCTACAGATGAGAGATGCTATGGTGACCAGCGAGCTGAAATAAGGGGGGACTTTTGACGAACATATTAAGACCATTTCAAGGACAGCTTTTTTTCATCTACGTAACATTGCAAAAAATCAGAAACTGTCTGTCCAAAAATGATGCAGAAAAATGTATCCATGCTTTTGTTATTTCTAGGTTAGACTACTGCAATGCTCTACTTTCCGGCTACCCGGATAAAGCACTTAATAAACTTCAGTTAGTGCTAAATACGGCTGTTAGAATCCTGACTAGAACCAAATAATTTGATCATATTACTCCAGTGCGAGCCTCCCTACACTGGCTTCCTGTCAAGGCAAGGGCTGATTTCAAGGTTTTACTGCGAACCTGCAAAGCATTACATGGGCTTGCTCCTACCTATCTCTCTGATTTGGTCCTGCCGTACATACCTACACGTACGCTACGGTAACAAGACGCAGGCCTCCTGCTTTCTAAGCAAACAGCTGGAGGCAGGGCTTTCTCCTATTGAGCTCCATTTTTATTGAACGGTCTGCCTACCCATGTGAGAGACGCAAACTCGGACTCAACCTTTAAGTCTTTACTGAAGACGCATCTCTTCAGTGGGTCATATTGAGTGTAGTCTGGCCCAGGAGTGGGAGGGTGAACAGAAAGGCTCTGGAGCAACAAACCGCCCTTGATGTCTCTGCCTGGTCGGTTCCGCTCTTTCCACTGGGATTCTCTGCCACACTATTACAGGGGCTGAGTCACTGGCTTACTAGGGCTCTTTCATACCGTCCCCAGGAGGGGTGCGGTACTTGAGTGGGTTGAGTCACTGATGTGATCTTCCTGTCTGGGTTGGCGCCCCCCCTTGGGTTGTGCTGTGGCGGTGATCTTTGTGGGCGATACTCAGCCTTGTCTCAGGATGGTAAGTTGGTGGTTGAAGATATCCCTCTTGTGGTGAGGGGGCTTTGGCAAAGTGGGTGGGGTTATATCCTTCCTGTTTGGCCCTGTCCAGGGGTATCATTGGATGGGGCCATAGTACTCCTGACCCCTCCTGTCTCAGCCTCCAGTATTTATACTGCAGTAGTTTATGTGTCGGGGGGCTAGGGTCAGTTTGTTATATCTGGAGTACTTCTCCTGTCTTATCCGGTGTCCTGTGTGAATTTAAGTATGCTCTCTCTAATTCTCTCTTTCTCTCTTTCTTTCTCTCTCTCGAAGGACCTGAGCCGTAAGTCCATGCCTCAGGACTACCTGGCATGATGACTCCTTGCTGTCCCCAGTCCACCTGGCCGTGCTGCTGCTCCAGTTTCAACTGTTCTGCCTGCGGCTATGGAATCCTGACCTGTTCACCGGACGTGCTACCTGTCCCAGACATATTTTTTGACCATGCTGGTCATTTATGAACATTTGAACATCTTGGCCATGTTCTGTCATAATATCCACCCGGCACAGCCAGAAGAGGACTTGCCACCCCACATAGCCTGGTTCCTCTCTCGGTTTCTTCCTAGGTTTTGGCCATTCTAGGGAGTTTTTCCTAGCCAACGTGCTTCAACACCTGCATTGCTTGCTGTTTGGGGTTTTAGGCTAGGTTTCTGTACAGCACTTTGAGATATCAGCTGATGCACAAAGGGCTATATAAATACATTTGATTTGATTTGGATGAAGATGAAGATCTCAGGGACTGCCTAACAACTCTGCAGTATTTGAGGAATACGCTGGTTCCTCCTTTAAATGCCAGATTCGGAGAAGTCATCAGAGCAAAATGTGTCAACGTCCATTGCAGTCCATTGCAGTGAACATCACGCAGTACAATGTAGGAGACTATCTGACCATTGACACTGCTCATTCAGAAGAGATTCATTGATTTATTCAATTAAGCACAACACAGCTTTGTTTAAGCATTTTCATATGTGTTTCCTACTCTGATGCACACTGACCAGAACACTGACATGTTTTTTTTTTTTAAATGTTGTATATTTGTAATGGGATTCTTCTGTTGAAGGAGAGGCGGACCAAAACGCAGTGTGGTTATTTCGATACATCTTCAATGAAGATGATAAATTAACAATTTACAAAACAACAACCGCGGAAAACCGAAAACAGCCCTATCTGGTGCAACAAACACAATCATCCACAAACCCCAACACCAAACAGGCTACCTAAATATGGTTCCCAATCAGAGACAATGACTAACACCTGCCTCTGATTGAGAACCATATCAGGCCAAACACAGAAACAGACAAACTAGACACACAACATAGAATGCCCACTCGGATCACACCCTGACCAAACAAAACATAGAAACATACAAAGCAAACTATGGTCAGGGTGTGACAATATTATCAGAACACCAAATTGATGCAGAGACATTGATTCCATTGGACCAAAGAATGGTGGAGCAACTCGTTCCGATAACCAAAGTTTGAATCAAATTCACAAAATGGATGGAGAATCTAAAAGATGTCAATAGGTAAGTCAATTTATGACTTTTATCTGCATCATGGAATCTATCACAGTGATCCTATTCCCATTCTGTTTTTTTGTTTTCTTTCTGAGCCTGAAAGCACACAAAACTGTATTATTGTTGGTTCCCAACCGCAGCAAACGGCCCAGCAAAATTACCCTGTATATGTACATCCAAATGCCCCAGCAACACCTGTTCAGAAAAATAACCCAGCATCTGCCCAGCAAAATGACCCAGCATCGGTCTAGCAAAATGACCCAGCATCATTCCAGCAAAATGACCCAGCATCTGTAAAGTATCTTCAGTATGACATATCAACTGGCCAGCAACAGGACAAATCAATCAGCCAGAGTCTGGCCATATGGATTTACACTTTCCCCAATTTCCAGTCATAGTAAAAGAAAAACTGTTTTAAAAACGTGACATTCTCTGTCGCTCTACTTTGCTCTCGAAGTGGAGGTCTCAGATTGTGCAGCTGTTGTTCGACAGTGCCTTGCAAAAGTATTTATCCCCTTTGGCGTTTTTCCTATTTTGTTGCATTACAACCTGTAATTTAAATAGATTTTGTGGGGGCCTTCATGTAATGGACATATACAAAATAGTCAAAATTGGTGAAGTGAAATGAAAAAAAAAACGTACTTGTTTCAAAAAATTCTAACGAATAGAAAACAGAATAGTGGTGTGTGCATATGTGTTCACTCCCTTTGCTATGAAACCCCTAAATAAGATCTGGTGAAACCAATTACCTTCAGAAGTCACATAATTAGTTAAATAAAGTCCACCTGTGTGCAATCTAAGTGTCACATGATCTGTCAAATGATCTCAGTATATGTCCTGTTCTGAAAGGCCCCAGAGTCTGCAACACCACTAAGCAAGCAGCACCACCAAGCAAGCAGCACCATGAAGACCAAGGAGCTCTCCAAACAGGTCAAGGACTAAGTTGCGGAGAAGTACAGATCAGGGTTGGGTTATAAAAAAATATCAGAAACTTTGAACATCCCACGGAGCGCTATTAAATCTATTATTAAAAAATTGTAAAGAATATGGAATCACAACAAACCTGCCAAGAAAGTGCCGTCCACCAAAACACACAGACCAGGAAGGAGGGCATTAATCAGAGAGGCAACAAAGAGACCAAAGATAACCCTGAAGGAGCTGCAAGCTTCACAGCAGAGATTGGAGTATCTGTCCATAGGACCACTTTAACCATACCCACATGTCCCTCAATAAGCCTGACTAACAGGTGTCTGAGTATAGCCTTGCTACTGTTATTTTCAAATGTCTTTTACTGTTGTTTTATTTCTTTACTTACCTACACCACACACACACACACACACATACCTTTTTTCCCCACACTATTGGTTAGAGCCTGTAAGCAAGCATTTCACTGTTGTATTCAGAGCACGTGACAAATAAACTTTGATTTGATTTAAAGTCTGTAAACAGTTGTTGGAAACAAACATTGTGTCATGCACATAGTAGTTGTCCTCACCGACTTGCTATAGTTTGTTAACAAGAAATTTGTGGAGTGGTGGAAAAATTAGTTTTAATGACTCCAACCTAAGTGTATGTAAACTTCCGACTTCCGGTAACTGTATTACCTGTTAGATATGACTGCACTGTTGGAGCTAGAAACACAAGCATTTCGCTACACCCGCAATAACATCTGCTAAACACGTGTATGTGACCAATAAAATTATATTTGTTTTGTCTCTGTCCTCCATACTCTCCACCAATCAGTGCCATTTTGTATCACAAACATAATTGATATTCAAAATTTGATGTTGTATGTTTCTCGTTTGCTTCAGGTACGCCACTACCCTGCAATACATGGAAGTGTGCAAAGCTCTCATTCAAAAGTACCCCTCGTTGATAGACCAGACAGGGAAGGGACATGTAAGAATTCCTCAGTTTTACTATTGTGCCTACCCAGACCATAATGTGCTGGCCTGGATATTTTATTTTCACATTGTTAAACCATCACATTTCCAGCAACATAACAAGACCATCTCAAGTCTGCTCCTCTGACCTTGGTCCCAATAATCCATCATGACATTTCTTCTCTCCACATAATTCTTTATGAAGTTATGGCACGGCATGATAAAGAATGAATACAAAAAAAGAACAGCAGCCGCTTCCTCGCATATCACAAGTACAGGAAGTGCAGAAGAGGTTTGGGAGGCAAGGGAAGAAGGTAAGCCCAGATGACACCAAAAATGAGGACTTGGCCAAAAGAGTGAAGGTAACTGCATGCAAATAACGGCCCATATTTAGTGTGTCAAAGTCGAACCGCTGATCCTGGATCAGTTTTTAAGATCATATGTATGGACAGGTGGGGACCTGATCCTAGTTCAGCAGTCTGAGATGCTTTGTGGATACGGGACATTTTTGTAACGCAGACGCTGGGAGTCAGGAAGCAAGTATAGGGGGTGAATTTAATAATACAAAAAATATGGAACAATACAAAACAAGAGTAGCATCTGGACATGAGAAACATAATTAATACTGCTTGGGGAAAGAACCAAAGAGAGTGACAGATATAGGGGAGGTAATCAAAGAAGTGATGGATAGAGTCCAGTTGAGTCTCATGAGGTGCAGGTGCGCGTAATGTTGGTGGCAGGTGTGCGTAATAATAAGCAAACTGGCGACAACAAGCGCCAGAGAGGAGGAGCAGGAGTAGACATGACAATTTCTTTTCCTATAGACTTTGATCGTGTTTGATCAATATTTGATCCTATTTATATTTGATTTTCAGATTGAGACTGGTGAGGATTCCTTCAGTCAGAAGTTAAATGTTGAAAAGATATAGGTGGAGTGCCAAGAAAAGAGACAAGATGAAAAGGACTGAAAAAGAGATGACTTTTTATAAAACAACAAGACACCAAGGACATCTTAAAACTGTGCCCAGCACTCATTTTGTCAGCCATTGCAAGTAGACAAAAAGTCTGATAGAAAGAAATGGTAAAAAGCACAACTAATGTAACATAACCAGGTACTTCCATCTGAATCAAAGATATATTGATGATGCATTATAAACAAATAGACTTTCAGATTTTCTCAGACATGAGAAGCAAATTCGTTATGGAATTGGACAGCAACATTCTGTCTGGATTTGGCACAATGGCTGACAAAATCATTACAGAAACGGGAGAGGAAGGGTGTGGGCGTGGAGTTGCTGAATCGATATAAGACAGCACTTCTCTCACACACGGGGGAGGTGCACAAAGTTTTTTGTTGATGTAAAATGTACCGTGTTCTAATTGTATTGATTCTAATCCAGACATTTTATTACAGACCTTATTACACAGGTCTGAAGGTCACTGCAGCTGTGTTATTACACACAGGTCTGAAGGTCACTGCAGCTGTGTTATTACAAAAAGGTCTGAAGGTCACTGCAGCTGTTTTATTACACACAGGTCTGAAGGTCACTGCAGCCGTTTTATTACACACAGGTCTGAAGGTCACTGCAGCCATTTTATTACACACAGGTCTGAAGGTCACTGCAGCTATTTTATTACACACAGGTCTGAAGGTCACTGCAGCCATTTTATTACACACAGGTCTGAAGGTCACTGCAGCCATTTTATTACACACAGGTCTGAAGGTCACTGCAGCCATTTTATTACACACAGGTCTGAAGGTCACTGCAGCCATTTTATTACACACAGGTCTGAAGGTCACTGCAGCCATTTTATTACACACAGGTCTGAAGGTCACTGCAGCCATTTTATTACACACAGGTCTGAAGGTCACTGCAGCCATTTTATTACACACAGGTCTGAAGGTCACTGCAGCCATTTTGCTCCTACCCTACCTCTTCAAAGAAGATCGAAGTGGGCTGTACGTCACAGACAGGGTATGTATTTCCCTGCAGACAAATAAATGAATGCAAAGTAAGTAGTAAGTGTGTAAGGTGTGCTGTGCTCAGTTAACTTACTGTTTGAAATATAATTTGAGTAACATTATTTTGTGTACAGTGTGTAAAGTTTCCATCACCTACCATAAGAATTGAGGGAATCCCTTTGAGGGGAATCCCTTTGAGGGGAATCCCTTTGAGGGGAATCCCTTTGAGGATGAGAGCCAAATCCAACTCCAGTGGTGGAGTACCTAAATGTCATACTTGAGTAATTTTCTATGAAGGTATCTTTACTTTTACTCAAGTAAAATACTACTTGAGTAAAAGTATTTGGTTTGAAATATACTTAAGTATCAAAATTAAAAGTATACATCATTTCACATTCCTTATATTATGCAAACCAGACGGCATGATTTTATTTTTGATTTACGCATAGCCAGGGGTACACTCAGACATTATTTACAAACTAAGCATTTGAGTTTAGTGAGTCAGCCAGATCAGACGCGATACGTATAACCAGGGGTGTTCTCTCGATAAGTGTGTGAATTGGACCATTTTCCTGTCCTTCTATTCATTTGAAATGTAACAAGTGTTTTTGGGTGCCAGGGAAAATGTATGGAGTAAAAAGTACATTATTTTCTTTAGGAATGTATGGAGTAAAAGTTGTCAAACATAAATAGTCATTTTTTTATTTTTATTATTTGACCTTTATTTAACTAAGCAATTTATTATTAAGCAAGTAATTCTTATTTAAAATTACAGCCTACCCCGGCCAAACCCTAACCCGGACGACGCTGGGCCAATTGTGCGCCGCCCTATAACATTCCCAATCACGGCTGGTTGTGAATCAGTCTGGAATCAAACCAGGGTCTGTAGTGACGCCTCTAATACTGAGATGCAGTACCTTAGACCGCTGCGCTATTCGGGAGCCCAGTGAAGCACAGACACCCCAAAAAAACAAATTAGGTCTTTTTTTAAAGTACTTTACACCACTGTCCAACTCTCCCTGGATGGAGAGGAGCTACTCATTGAAGAGCTGGAGAACATCTCCATGTATTGGGAGTGGCAATGGGGGGTCCATTTCCTTTTTAATATTGAGAATGCAGCATCAGTGAAAAGCACTATACTGTTCATTCAGAAATGTGTTCTGGGAATTGATGAGGGGGGTAAATTACCAACAAATGTTGTACGAATGGCAAACTTTGTTCTGTAGAGAGGGATAAGGGAGACCAGATATTTCTGTGATGTCTGCAAGTGAGATTTCTGGGACTTTTAAAGTCAATAAAATGAATTTGTGACTTTACAAGTTTGCCACTCAGTGTTATTTGTATTATTGTTAATATTACTATTATTGCTATTATTCATAAGAGAATGCATGGGACGTAAAAGGCTCCTACAGGAACCTTAACACGCTAAAAGGCTGCAATCTGAGGAACCCCTAAAGGTGCCTCCAGGAACCTTTTTTCTTGTGTGTGGTGGGTAAATAGAGTCAGCCTTAGGCCTAAGTCCCTAATGGGTGAGGGCTCAGACGCCAACTACTCAGACATCTCCAGCTAGACGTTTTTACAAGGACAATCTCTTGAAAATCGGAGGTTAGGACATGACGGGTATGATCTGCTTTTCTCCCTCAGGTTGTCCAACACTCAGGGGCCATTTAATATCGACAGTGAGTGGTATCTGATGTGGGGAACATCAGGCAGTTGTAATGCGTAAAGGAGCTGATCACATGGACCATATTCTTTGAATGACACACTGACCAATTCACCAACCTCAAAGCATTATTGAGTGTTCAGTAATATGAAGACAATAATATGCCATTTATCAGTTTAATAAAAAATCCAAAGCAAATTACAGTCGTGTGTATACATTTTATGTATGGGTAGTCCAGGGAATCGAATCCACTATAATGCCGTTGAAACCGCCATGCTCTAACAACAGAGCTATAGAGGAACAAATACACTGAATGTTTGTGGCATTTTGAATCAAAAAATCATGCAGAATAAACCAATAATTCACATGATTTAAGCATAAAGTATCCATGAGTGGAGGACATTTAAACTTGCATTAGAGCACAACAAACTAAAGTAATTTGGTCATGTAGTAAACACAACTCATCATAGCAAAGTTGTATTCAAATTAACAAAAACTGAGAATGACTGTATTCTTTGTGATTCATCACACAAACAATTATTTTAGCTGGTTGCAGCCGCAATTTGCAGAGTGTTGGCTACCAAAACCTATGATTAAGATGAATAGTTTGCCATTATTTCCCATAGAATGATAATAAAACAATAGCTGAGAGACAATGCTGTACACACCAATGACACACCATTAGATTTGACAATTCCCAGTGATCTCGTCTACAGTCTAAAAGAGTTTGGCTACTCATATCACTACTTGATGTCTTTTGTCTCCGGAGTGCAATTCCACACAATAGGAGTCCCCACGCTGAGTGATTGACGACTGACTCGCTGTTCTCCTGACTACCTCTCCTCTGTTTTTAACCCCCCATAATACTAATGGATACAGTCTGTCTGCTTTTTTTGGTGTTGTTTCGTACCCACCCTCAGCTCAACCAAATTGTCCTCGACAGCTTTTTAACTTCTGTAAAGCAATGCTCATTTGTTGAGGGAGACTGAAGGAGGCCTGGAAATGGGTCCTTTCTGTTATGTAGAAGCATTGCTGTGCAGCTAGGTAAGAGAAGGTGGTACTGTTTTTTTTATGACACATATAGGTTGCAAAATGTATCTCTTCATTTGTTTCAGTACTTTCATTTTTTTTTCCAGATAGACGGTCTGTCTTACATAAAAAATATAATATGACACAGGTAAAGGTCGACCATCAAGTATGTGGTATTGTAGTGAGTGGTATTGTAGTAGCGTGTGGTATTTTAGTGTAGTGGTAGTGTAGTGCTTTGTAGTGTAGTGGTATTGTAGTGTGTTGTAGTGGTATTGTAGTGCAGTGCTATTAGTGTAGTGTATTGTATGTGTAGTGAGTGGTTGTGCAGTGGTATTGTGTAGTGAGTGGTAGTGTAGCAAGTTGTATTGTATGTGTAGTGAGTGCTCTTATAGTGTAGTGATATTGTAGTAAGTGGTAATGTAGTGTATCGAGTGATATTGTGGTTTAGAGACTGGTGTGGGGATTGTAGTGAGTGGTTTTGTCATGACTGTCCTATGAGGATCACAACGGGTCAGCTTGGCAATGGCTGAAAATAACCAGACCCACTGCCACCCACAAAGAGGGGGGAGGAGGGCACGGGGCCAGTTTTGACACCTCCCAATCGTAAATTAAACAGGAGAGGATTCTCTCTCTATCCTCCAGTATTGACTAAATTAATGTCACTTTGACTCCAGAGACTTTTGCCTGCCTAATACTCTAACATCCATAAAGTGACAATGGGACTATAATTCTATCATAAAGAATGTGGGGAATGGTCAGTGGGGAGATCTGGAAAACTATTGTCATATGGTTGATTATTTTGTGATGTCAGTAAAAATCTTATGGAGGAAATACTGTAACATGGAAAGTATGGCCGTTACAGGTATGACGTTTCATGTAATGCGTTGAGCATATAATATGAAAAGTGATGAAGGTATTTGTGTTAAGATAGGAATATGATTTTATTTTTATAAGGAGATTTATAGTTTTTCATATCCTTTGCACATTAAGTAGCCACACCCGACTGAGGTTTAGAGAGCTTGTCAGCATGATGGAACGGCCCTTTTGACCAAGAGTACATAAATGCTTGGAAGAGAAATCAACCTTTAAACCAGGAAACATGAGGTGTTAGCTACACATTTGAAATGGTTGAAACTTTCAACTTCAACACGAGGTGAAGGAAATTAACTCACCTACCAGACCAGGACACCGCCAGTCTGCTGCTGCATGTGTAAAGTGGTTTGGAACTTTAACTATCTACCAGAGGTGAAGAGAGGAGAACTCCCCTCTCAGACAATCACCGGTGCAGCTAAGTAGCTGTTCTGAGGAATGAACACCCATGGAGACCAGACAGCTAAGAAGAAGGATGCTGTGACCTCTGATGGACAATCAGAGAATGTATAAGTGGGCCACGGAAAGGGCCAACGAAACCCTTTCCAAGAAGGTGTTACGTCCATCTGAAGAAGTGGACCAAGGTGCAGCGTAGTGAGCGTACATTTTCCTTTATTTTAAATGTCGCCAACAAAACAATAAACAACAAAGATGAACGTGAAGCTCCGCAAGGCTATACATGCACAAACGGAGACAACTAACCACAAATACAAAAGGAAAAAAGTCTGCCTAAGTATGATACCCAATCAGAGACAACGATAGACAGCTGTCCCTGATTGAGAACCATACCCGGCCAAAACATAGAAACATAAAACATAGAAATAAAGAAACAAGCCTACCCACCATAGTCACACCCTGGCCTACCCAAAATAGAGAATAAAAGCCTCTCTATGGCCAGGGTGTGACAGAAGGCTTGGTTCTGGCAGAGATAAACGCCGAATGAAGGAATTTCATACGTAAATACATTCATGATTCCTTACTCCAAACGGGCGGTGGTTCGTGTGCAAAGTATATGGGATATTCGGGACGGTAGCGTCCCACCTCGCCAACAGCCAGTGAAAGTGCAGGGCGCTAAATTCAAAACAACAAAAATCTCATAATTACAATTCCTCAAGCATACAAGTATTTTACACTATTTCAAAGATAAAATTCTCCTTAATCCAGCCACAGTGTCTGATTTCAAAAAGGCTTTACAGTGAAAGCACCACAAACGATTATGTTAGGTCACCAACAAGTCACAGAAAAACACAGCCATTTTTCCAGCCAAAGAGAGGAGTCACAAAAAGTAGAAATATAGATAAAATTAATCACAAAATTTTGATGATCTTCATCAGATGACACACATAGGACTTCATGTTACACAATAGATGTATGTTTTGTTCGATAAAGTGCATATTTACATCCAAAAGTCTCATTTTACATTAGCGTGTAATGTTCAGTAGTTCCAAAACAAACAAGGTTCTTGTGGGGTCATTTTGCACTTCTTAAGGCTTCCACTAGATGTCAACAGTCTTTAGAATCTTGTTTGATGCTTCTACTGTGAAGGGGGCAGAATGAGAGGGGATTGAGCCAGGTGTCTGGCAGATTGCAACGAGCACGTGACGCGATGTGAAAGTTAACTTGCGTTCCATTGCTTTTCTACAGACAAAGGACTTCTCCGGTTGGAACATTATTGAAGATTTATGATAAAAACATCCTAAAGATTGATTCTATACTTCGTTTGACATGTTTCTACGACCTGTAACATTCCACAAAATGGCTGTGTTTTTCTGTGACTTGGTGACCTAACATAATCATTTGTGGTGCTTTCGTGGTAAAGCCTTTTTGAAATCAGCCACTGGCTGGATTAATGAGAATGTTATCTTTAAAATGGTGTAAAACACTTGTATGCTTGTTTTCAATTTGGCGCCCTGCACTTTCACTGGCTGTTGGCGGGGTGGGACGCTACCGTCCCGAATATCCCAGAGAGGTTAACTTCTTGTTAATTCAGCCGTAGTATCAGATTTCAAAAAGGCTTTACGGCGAAAGCAGAACATGCGATTATCTGAGCACAGCTCCCCGCATACAAGCCTTTGAAAATAATTTTCAACCAGGCAGGTGTCGACACAAAAATCTGAAATAACGGCATAATAAATGCCTTACCTTTGAAGATCTTTTTGCAATACCAAATGTCTCAGTGACACAAGGAATGGCCGTTTTGTATTATAAGTTCCTTCTTTATATCCCCAAAATGTCCATTTATTTGCCGCGTTTGATTCAGAAATACACCGGTTCCAACTCGCCCAACACGACAACATGTTATCTAATAACTTACCTGTAAACTTGGTCCAAACATTTCAAACAACATTCCTAATCTAACCTAAAACGTATCCTAAAATGTGAATAATTGATCAAATTTCAGATGGGATAAACTGTTTCCAATACTGGATAAAAACAATGTGAACTTTGTTCCAGTTCACACGCACCAAACAGTAGAGTCCACCTGGAGTGACACTTACAAAGAACAGCCATACTTCATCATACTTCTTTCATACTTCATACTTCTTTCTCAAAAGAAAAACATCGAACAATTTCTAAAGACTGTTGACACCTTGTGGAAGCCATAGGAACTGCAACCAGGTTGCTATTAAATAGGGCTTCCCATAGAAAAATTTTGGGAAATACTATGACCTCAATGTTTTTCCTCCTGGATGGTTTGTCCTCTGGGTTTCGCCTGCCAAATCAGTTTCGTTATAATCACAGACATTATTTTAACAGTTGTAGAAACATTAGAGTGTTTCTATCCAAAATACCAACTATATGCATATCCTAGCTTCTGGGCCTGAGTAACAGGCAGTTTACTTTGGGCACACTTTTCCTCCGGACGTGAAAATACTGCCCCCTATCCCTAAGAAATTTTAAGTTTTATGTGTACTTGTTTTTTTAAATGGTCAAATTAACTAAACTAAAACTAAACTGAATAATGAGCAAGGCTGGGTTTATTGCAGATGCATGAGGTTACGACTGTCAGAATGAGGATATAATAAGAGGTAGTGTGTCACGATCGTCGTAAGAAGCGGACCAAAGCGCAGCGTGGTGTGAATGCATAATTTTAATGTATGACAAAAAACACGAAGTAAACTGAACAAACTAACAAAACAACAAACGAACGTGACTGCTAATGAAACATGTGCTAACATGCAACGTAGACAATAACCCACGAACTACAATACAAAACAGGCCACCTAAATATGGTTCCTAATCAGAGACAACGACAAACACCTGCCACTGATTGGGAACCATATCAGGCCAAAACACATAGAAATAGACAAACTAGACATACAACATAGAATGCCCACTCCTATCACACCCTGACCAAACAAAACATAGAAACAAACAACGCAAATCATGGTCAGAGTGTGACATAGTGATTAATAAGATATTTACCTTATAGAGTTTAGTTTTTCCCAATTGTTACAGTTTTCCAAAATTGTTTACACATGTTTGCTGAATCTTTGGGCCATTATCCCAAAACTCCAAACACAAAATGCAAAACTCTACAAATCTCTAGCAAAAAGCAAACACTGCATTCAAAACTGTTTTATCTCTTTCCAAAATGTTTTTTTTTGCATCAAAATAACACACACACATCATATTAATAGATCTGTCTACCAACCAACAACACACTGATGTGCTCAACACAAAACACTACTATGAATATCCCATCAGTAGGTTTATCCCTTTTTGTATTTTCAGTGTTACACGGTAGACGGTTGTAAAAGATTGTTACAGTACTGTATACCTACTCAAATATACATAAACTAACACACACAAATGCATACAGTAACAAAAATATTGTCATTCATTTTCATAATTTTTTTATTTCTTTATTTCACCTTTATTTAACCAGGTAGGCATATTGAGAAAAAGTTCTCATTTACAACTGCGACTTGGCCAAGATAAAGCAAAGCAGTGTGACAAAAGCAACAACACATATATACACATAAACAAACGTACAGTCAATAACACAATAGAAAAATCTATGTACAGTGCTTGCAAATGTAGAATAGTAGGGAGGTAAGGAAGTAAATAGGCCATAGAGTCAAAATAATTACAAATTAGCACTATCACTGGAGTGACAGATGTGCAGATGATGACGTGCAAGTAGAGATACTGGGGTGCAAAAGAGCAAGAGGTTAAGTAATAATATGGGGATGAGGTAACTCTGTGTGCTATTTACAGATTGGCTGTGTATAGGTACAGTGATCGGTAACCTGCTCTGACAGCTGATGCTTAAAGTTAGAGAGGGAGATATAAGACTCCAGCTTCAGAGATTTTTGCAATTCGTTCCAGTCATTGGCAGTAGATAACTGGAAGGAAAGGCGGCCAAAGGAAGTATTGGCTTTTGGGATGACCAGTGAAATATACCCGCTGGATCGTGTGCTACGGGTGGGTGTTGCTGTGGTGACCAGTGAGCTGAGATAAGCTGGGGCTTTACCTAGCAAAGACTTATAGATGACATGGAGCCAGTGGGTTTGGCGACGAATATGTTGTGAGGGCCAGCCAACGAGAGCATACAAGTCACAGTGGTGGGTATTATATTAGGCTTTGGTGGCAAAACGGATGGCACTGTGATAGACTACATCCAGTTTGCTGAGTAGAGTGTTGGAGGCTAATTTGTAAATGACATCGCCAAAGTCAAGGATAGGTAGGATAGTGAATATTACGAGGGTATGTTTGGCAGCATGAGTGAAGGAGGCTTTGTTGTGAAATAGGAAGCGGATTCTAGATTTAATTTTGGATTGGAGATGCTTAATGTGAGTCTGGAAGGAGAGTTCACAGTTGAACCTTTTTGGGATAGGGGGCTGCATTTTCATTTTTGGATGAATAGCGTGCCCAGAGTGAACTGCCTCCTACTCTGTCCATGGTGCTAATATATGCATATTATTATTAGTATTGGATAGAAAACACTCTGAAGTGTCTAAAACTGTATGAATGATGTCTGTGAGTATAACAGTATATGGCAGTATATGGAACTTATGTAGCAGGCAAAACCCCGAGGACTAACTGATTTTTTCCCCCTTCTCTGTTCCCTAGAGTTGTCTTTGCCAAGAGATATTTCATAGAAACCTATTTTCAGTTCCTACCACTTCCACTGGATGTCACCAGTCTTTGGAATTTGGTTGAGGTTATTCCTTTGTGCAATGAAGAAGTAGGCCAACTTGGAACTGGGGACTCTTTTGTGAGTTGCGCAAGATGTGAAAAGCAGCACTGGTTTGTTTTCCTTCCTCTATTGCACACAGATTGCCCCGTCTACAATTTGATCGATTATTACCTTCTTGTGACTCTCAAACCCGGATCCGGGAGCGTAATCATCGCCTCAAAATAATTAGCATAACGCAGTGGACATAAAACTCCCTAGAAAATCTTCCTATTCATGAAAATCACAAATGAAATATATTGAGACACAGCTTAGCCTTTTGTTAATCACCCTGTCATCTCAGATTTTCAAAATATGCTTTACAGCCAACGCATTTGTGTAAGTTTATCATGGCATAATGCTAAGCTAGGCTCTGCTGGAAGCAGGCAACATTTTCACGAAAATAAGAAAAGCAATCAAATGAAATCATTTACCTTTGAAGAACTTTGGATGTTTTCACTAAGGAGACTCCCAGTTAGATATCAAATGTTCCTTTTTTCCAAAAATATTATTTTTGTAGGCGAAATAGCTCCCGTTTGTTCTTCACGTTCTGCTGAGAAATCGACTGGAAAATCAAATCAAAATCAAATTAATTTATATAGCCCTTCGTACATCAGCTTCAGAGTGTTTGCTATTCAATAATAATAATAATATGCATATATTAGCAATTGGGACTGAGGAGCAGGCAGTTTACTCTGGGCACCTCTGGGCACCTTTTCATCCAAGCTACTCAATTCTGCCCCTGCAGCCATAAGAAGTTAACGGTTCAACATCACATTACATCATTTCACAAATAGTTTCATCTTTACTCATTCATTTTATACAATAATTAGACGCAAACCTCATAACGGAGGCACCTGTACAAACAGAGTTATGATAATGTGGCTGTATTGTCTTTCATGAGGTCACAAACATGAAACAAAATGGACCGGGTCATTGCTGGCTTCTCCATCGACTGTTTACACATTCTCCAAAACATGGATATTGTTTAGTTCTCAAGTTCTGTGATGTAGAAGAAGTTCCTTTGTTCTCTCTATGTGTCTATTTCTGCATGGCCAGGAGGAAGAGTCTCCTCCAGGAATTTACGACCTGAGATAACAGGATGTAGGTGTAGGAGAGGGGGATGTCACAATCTATACCCAGAAAGGGCCATGTCATGACACTGGTCATACACCTTCCATCGTCATGCTGAAAAAAACTATTCAATTGGGTTTAGGAATGGGGAATATGGTGAGAGGTATAGAGCAATAAATTGTGGGTGGTCGATGAACCAGTTGCGGACCAAAGCAGCCGGTGGAAACTGACGTTGTCCCAGAGGACAACATACTTGGGCTGCTCTGGTCCACCCCTCTGCTCGGCTGGAATGAGGATGCCATGTAGTGTATCCAGGATTGTGATGAGAAGGGCGGTGTTGTAGGGACCAAGGTTGGTATGGTGATGGAGGATGCCTTGCTGGCTAACGGCTGCACACATGGTGATATTCACTCCACACTCCACACACAGCAAATTAATCTAACTTAGTAACAACCGAGATCACCCTAATGTGACATTTTCAAAACATTACTATCAGAACCTATTTCAGTGTAAAGACTATGCTTTTGTTATTATACTGTATATTGTGTGTGTGTGTGTGTGTGTACTCAAAGGAACACAAATGCAAAAATGTGTGTTTTATATTTCAACATGATGCATGACAGCATACTGTAAGCACACACACACTAAAAATGTAAACATACAGTCAATATTTTGCATATGCAAAGGAAGAAAAATAGTCCTATTTGTAGTACTGTACGTTAAATCAATTAAGAAACTGTCAAATCTAAGTCAAGAAACAAATGCTCCATTGAGAAAACAAAATCAGTCATGTCTGTTGTTTTGGTCCGGCCACAGATTCATCATCACAGGCAATACTCTCCTTGGCCAGACAACGGGGGAAATATCATCTGGCATTCACCCCTGACAGGACTCTGCTGGAATGTCACCACAGGCCTCACCCATGCCTGGAGAAAGGACATATGTTCATGGGGTTTGCAATCATACACCTTCCACCGCCATGCTGAAAACAACTCCTCAATGGGGTTGAGACATGGGAAATATGGTGGGAGATAGAGAATTTTAAACCTGGGATGGTCATGGAACCAGTTGCGGACCTGAGCAGCCCGAGGGTGGCATGACTGAGGAGGATCCTATTGTGGCTCATAGCTGCGCATATGGTTACATTTCCCGCACTCAATGATGTTCCTTCCTCTCCTCCTCGTCGTCGCTAAAGTGAGTCAAGCCTCATTTATGAATATGATTTTCTGGAGCATGGAACTTGCATTCAACTCCATGATTATCTGATATTACAGTAAATACTGTAATTGCTGTATAGTAAAGTTCACTAGCAACATCAATAAATCTGTTTCAAGAATGTCATACTAGTAAATTACTTACTTGCACATATTCGTACCGATTATGCTTCACTTTGGAAATTCCTTTCAAATGGGACTCTGTAGATTTTCTTCATCTGGAGATGGTGTTTTTTTAATTCGATAAACTCACTCTGATGTTGGCAGGGTTTTCAATAATCTGTTGTTGGATTTCTCAGTCTTACGGCATTATTTTCAACTACCATTGGCAGCCTCCTGTTGGTCTGTAAATTCTACCACCACGTGGTGGTCGTCTTTCAGTTCTAGAAAACAAATAGCATGCAGTACAGTAAACACTACAGTAATACAGTATACAAGATAAACATGTTACAAAGTATAGCTCCCAATTTCATACATACAGTAATACATGAAACATTGACTTAGTTTCCCCTTACATTATGTATTGGAATCTACAGTTTTTACAGTGCTTTACGTTGTTCTACTGTCAAGTAGTAAAAGTTGCAGAGAGGTCCAGTGTCTGAAGTACAAACCTATTCTCATTTTGGAACATCGGCTGATGGATGCAACGGTGAAGCGGCTCAGATTGGGCTGCATTCTCTGCTCAGCCTCTCTCAAGATCAGACCATGGTTGACCACATGGTCCGCCACAGTCGCCCAAATTTCGTCAGAGATCACTCTCCTTGGTCTAGGTCTTGGTCTTGGTCTTGGTCCACCTCCACCTCCACGTCCACCTCCACCTCTCTCTGTCAAGCGTGCTTCCATTATTCTCCAAACATTTTTATCCATACCAAAGGTCTGACTGCAAAGTGAAGATTTACACAATTAGTGTTTGCACATGTGAAAGTGATCAATTGGTAATTGAGCTTAGCTTGTTGAAGTGTTGCTTTTCATTTGCACACAATATATTTTAGTTGTGGAGGTTATGCCAAAGGTAGAGATTTGTGTGTTGTTTTGCCAAATGTTTGTTGTAGAATTGAATTTCTGAGTGTAAAGCAAAACATGTGTCAGTAGTACCGCAGATCTGGTGTCTGGTTCTACTAAATGAGTTACAGGTGTGGATCATTGTGCCTCGTGGGCCAGTTTAAGTGTGTAAACAATTGGGAAAAACTCTAATTCGGGAGATTGTCACTCTTTTAACAATTCTTCCGTGTGCCACATATTGCTAATGATTGATTTAGTTGGGTAACAATTAAACATAGTTAGTGGATTAACTAAATAACCGTCATCAGATTAATGAAAGTAAAGTCATGACAGTAGTGTAGTGGTATTGTAGTTAGTGGTAGTGTAGTGAAGTGAGTGGTATTGTAGTGTAGTGGTATTGTACTGTAGTGAGTGATATTGTAGTGGCATTGTAGTGAGTGGTATTGTAATGTAGTGAGTGCTATTGTAATGTAGTGTGGTGGTATAGTAGTGTAGTGTAGAGAGTGGTATTGTAATGTAGTGAGTGGTTTTGTAGTGGTAGTGTAGTGGTATTGTAGTTAGTGGTATTGTAGAGGTATTGTAGTGTAGTGAGTGATATTGTAGCATAGTGTAGTGGTATTGTAGTGTAGTGAGTGGTATTGTAGTGTAGTGGTAGTGTAGTTAGTGGTATTGTAGTGTTATTGTAGTGAGTGGTTTTGTAGTGTAGTGAGTGATATTATAGTGAGTGGTAGCATAGTGGTGTTGTAGTATATTGGTATTGTAGTGTAGTGAGTGGTAGTGTAGTGACATTGTAGTTAGTGGTAGTGTAGTGACATTGTAGTTAGTGGTAGTGTGGTGAATGTTATTGCAGTGTAGTAAGTGGTATTGCAGTAGTGTAGTGAGTGGTACTGTAGTTGTGTAGTGAGTGGTATTATAGTAGTGTAGTGAGTGGTATTGTAGTAGTATTGTAGTGGTAGTGTAGTGGTATCGTAGTGTAGTTATTGTAGTGAGTGGTATCGTAGTAGTGTAGTGAGTGGTATTGAAGTGTAATGGTAAGATTCAAGATGGTGCCAACAGAGATGGTCATCCAGCTTCAAGTTCTGAGGAAAATATGCAGCATTTCATTTTTTTATGTATTATTTACTAGATTATTACCCCAGGAAATCTTAAGTCTTATTACATACAGCCAGGAATAACTATTGGAAATAAGAGCGAGGTCAACTTACCAACATTACGACAAGGAATACAACTTCCCGAAGCGGATCCTCTGATTGGACCACCACCCAGGACAATGGATTTAATCCCAGAAGCTGACCCAAGACAACGGTGCCACAGAAGGGGCAGACGGAACGGCCTCCTGCTCAGGCTCCATAGATTTGCACATTGCCCACTGCTCCCGAGTATACTACTCGCCAATGTCCAGTCTCTTGACAACAAGGTAGATGAAATTCGAGCAAGGGTTACCTTCCAGAGAGACATCAGAGATTGTAACATTCTGTTTCAAGGAAACATGGAACTCTCGGGATATGTTGTTGGATTCAGTTCAGCCACCGGGCTTCTCCATGCACCCATGTTTCCTCTCTGGGAAGAGGAGGGGCGGGGGTGTATGGTTCATGACTAACAACTCATGGTGTAGTCCTAACAACATACAGGAACTCAAGTCTTTCTGCCCACCCGATCTAGAATTCATTTACAATCAAGTACCGGCTATTTTACCTATCAAGATAATTCTCGTCAGTTAACTTCACAGCTGTGTACATTCCCCCTCAAGCAGACACCAAGATGGCCCTAAAGGAACTTCACTGAACTCTATGTAAACTGGAAACCATATATCCTGAGGCTGCATTTATTGTAGCTGGGGATTTTAACAAAGCAAATTTGAGAACAAGGCTACCTAAATTCTAACAGCATATTGATTACACTACTCGCGTGGGTAATACACTTGACCACTGTTACTCTAACTTCCAAGATGCATGCAAAGCCCTCCCCCGCCCTCTCTTCGGTAAATCCTACCACGGCGTCATCTTGTTCCTACCGTCTTATAAGCAGAAACTCAAGCAGGATGTACCAGTAACTAGAACCATTCAACGCTGGTCTGACCAATCAGAATACACACTTCAAGATTGTTTTGATCACGCGGACTGGGATATGTTCTGGTCAGCCTCAGAGAATAACATCGCCCTATGCGCTAACTCGGCGAGTGAATTTATAAGGAAGTGCATTGGAGATGTTGTACACGCTGTGACTATTAAAACCTACCCTAACCAGAAACCGTGGATGGATGGCGACATTTGCTCAAACTGAATGCGCAAATCATCGCATTTATCCATGGAAAGAGGTCTGAAAAATTGCTGAATATAAACAGCGTAGTTATTCCCTCCACAAGGCAATCAAAAAAGCAAAAGCCGGTACAGGGACAAAGTGGAGTCATAATTTAACAGCTCTGACAAGAGACGTATGTGGCAGGGTCTACAGGAAATCATGGACTACAGAAAGAAAACCAGCCACGTCACGGACACCGATGTCACGCTTCAAACAAAATAAACACCTTTGTCCGCATTGAGGACAATACAGTGCCACCATTGCGGCCCACTAACAAGAACTGCATCCCCCCACCTCTCCTTCACCGTAGCTGACCTGAGAAACATTTAATCGTGTTAACCCCCGCGTGGCTGCTGGCCCAGACGGCATCCCTAGCCGCATCCTCAGAGCATGAGCAGATGTGTTTACAGACATATTCAATCACTCCCTATCCCAGTCTGCTGTCCCCGCATGCTTCAAGATGGCCATTATTGTTCCTGTACCCAATAAGGCATAGGTAACTTAACTAAATGACTACTGCCACAAAGCACTCACCTCTGTCATCATGAAGTGCTTTGAGAGACTAGTCAAGGATCATATCACCTTCACCTTACCGGCCACCCTAGGCACACTTGAGTTTGCATACCGCCCTAACACGTCCACAGACGGTGTAATCGCCATCACACTGCACATTGCCCTATCCCATCTGGACAAGAGGAATACCTATGTAAGAATGCTGTTCATTGACTACAGCTCAGCATTCAACACCATAGTACACTCCAAGCTCAGCCCTGGACCTCAACCCCGACCTGTGCAATTGTGTCCTGGACTTTCTGATGGGCCTTTCCCAGGTGGTGAAGGTAGGAAACATCTCCACATCGTTGACCCTCAACACTGGGGCCCCACAAGGGTGCATGCTCAGCCCCCTCCTGAACCCCCTGTTCACCCACGACTGCGTGGCCATGCACACCTCCAACTCAATCATCAAGTTTGCAGACGACACAACAGCAGTGGGCTTGATTGGAGGAAGAGGAAATGTTTTAGTTCCTCTGCGTACACATCAACAACAAACTGAAATTGTCCACTGTCATGACGTTGGCCTGGGGGTTAGGCTTATGACAGTCATAAATACCTCTTCCCCCCTTTTTCCTCTCTCAACCCTACTGATGTTACATTTGCAAACCCCTTGGTTAACCTCTTACATCTATGGGGGCGCTATTTCATTTTTGGATGAAAAACGTTCCCGTTTTAAACAAGATATTTTGTCACAAAAAGATGCTCGACTATGCATATAATTGCTACCGTTCGAAAGAAAACACTCTGACGTGTCCAGAAATACAAAGATATTCTCTGTGCGTCCCCTAGAACGTGAGCTTCAGGCAAAACCAAGATGAGATGGCATCCAGGAAATGACAAGGATTTTTGAGGCTCTGTTTTCCATGGTCTCCTTATATGGCTGTGAATGCAAGAGGAGTGAGTCAACCCTTTCTGTCGTTTCCCCAAGGTGTCTGCAGCATTGTGACGTATTTGTGGGCAGATCATTGGAAGATTGACCATAAGAGACCACATTTACCACGTGTCCGCCCGGTGTCCTGCGCCGAAATTGGTGCGCAAAAGTCACCTGCCAGTATTTTTCCATGCGATACAGAGAGGAAAGCAAGCTTCCACGAACTGCATGTCAATGAAGAGATATGTGAAAAAACACCTTGAGGACTGATTCCAAACAACGTTTGCCATGTTTCGGTCGATATTATGTAGTTAATCCGGAAAAAGTTTTACATTGTAGGTGACTGAATTTTTGGTTCGTTTCGGTAGCCAGACGCAATGTAGAAAACGGAACGATTTCTCCTACACACAGACGCTTTCAGGAAACACTGCACATTTGGTATGTAACTGAGAGTCTCCTCATTGAAAACATCAGAAGCTCTTCAAAGGTAAATGATTTTATTTATTTGGTTATCTGGTTTTTGTGAAAATGTTGCGTGCTACATGCTACTCAAAATGCTATGCTAGCTTTGCATACTCTTACACAAATTAGTCAATTTCTATGGTTCAAAAGCATATTTTGAAAATCTGAGATGACAGTGTTAAGAAAAGGCTAAGCTTGAGAGCAGACGCATTATTTTCATTTTATTTGCGATTTTCAGAAATCGTTAACGTTGCGTTATGCTAATGAGCCTGAGGCTTTAGTCACAAACCCGGATCCGGGATGGGGAGTTTCAAGAAGTTAACATAGAGATTCTGGGAACTTCAGAAGGTGCGGGGAAATGAACTATATTCTGGTAATCTGACCAATTGAACATATGCTGTGGTACTTAATTAACCTCTTAAAACTAGGGGGCACTATTTTTATGTTTGGAAAGATAACATTCCCAAAGTAAACGGCCTATTTCTCAGGACCAGATGCTAGAATATGCATGAGCCTTTTGATAATCCACCTGTTTTGTCAGATTTTGAAATTATGCTTTACAGCGAAAGCAATCCAAGCATTTGTGTAAATTTGCATGACAAAACATTAAGTACACTTAGCATCAAGTAGCTTGTTCACGAAAATCAGAAAAGCAATCAAATTAAAAATTTACCTCTGATGATCTTCGGATGTTTTCACTCACGAGACTCACAGTTACACAACAAATGTTCCTTTTGTTCCAGAAATATTATTTTTATATCCAAAATACATCAGTTTGTTTGGCGCGTTATGTTCAGAAATCCACAGGAAAGAGCGATCATGACAACGCAGACAAAAATTCCAAGTAGTTTCCATAATGTCCAGAGAAACATTTCAAACGTTTTTTATAATCAATTCTTAGGATCTTTTTAAAATATATAATCAATAATATATCAACCGCAAATGTCTTTCACAGTAGGAGAGGGAAAAGTAATACCTATACAAACTCTGTTGCGCGAGCAAAACTCATGTGACCACTTGGAGCGATGTTATCGTTGTGGCTCATTTTTCAAAATAAAAGCCTGAAACTATGTCTGAAGACTGTTTACACCTTGAGGAAGCGATAGGAAAAGGAATCTGGTTCATATCCCTTTAAATCCAACAAAGGGAGGCTACGGAACATGGAGTTTTCAAAATAGGAGCCACTTCCTGTTTTGACTTTCCTCAGGGTTTCGCCTGTAATATCAGTTCTGTTATACTCACAGACAATATTTTGACAGTTTTGGAAACTTTAGAGTGTTTTCTATCCAATACTACTAATAATATGCATATATTAGCAACTGAGACTGAGGAGTTGGCCGTTTACAATGAGCACCTTTTCATCCAAGCTACTCAATACTGCCCCTACAGCCATAAAAAGATAATAACTACAGAACAAAGCCAACATGAGCTTAAGCGTGAGCTTAAGTTGCGAATGGTATGAACTTTGAACTCTTATTCACTACAGAAGTGATAGCTCCTAGCCGTTTAGTTAGCAACAGCAGCTGCAAACGAGGGTTAGGAAGGAACAGACAGAGTATCCCGTCTATCACACAATGACGTTAGTACAATGCATCAAATTGAACACCAGAGACATTCTTCAAAGGACAAAGGACTCGGTTTGGCAACACGGCCTTCCATCTACCACCAACCTACCGAAGCGCAGCTCAGAGTAAATATTTATTGCATTTTCCTTTTCCAAATGGGCGGTAATTTAGAATGCATAAGATACTGTATTGATGATAGCACAGCTTCGCCCCTTGTTCCTCAGTCTTCACGCTCTTTCACTCAAACCCAGCCCCTTTTCTTTTGTGTAACAAGCTGTCATATCTGTTCCGCCCGCTCGGGACGTTTTCCTTTATGACATAATTTGCAATAAAGTTATGATTAATTACGTGTATGTGTAATTCTATGTGATTAGTCAGGTATTTAGTAAATAAATAATTAAACCCAATTTTGTATTGCTGATTCAACTTGTTAGCCAGGGTTCGTGAAGATAACCAAGAATTTCCAACTTTCAGATGAGACTGAATTAAGGTGACGATTAATGTTGACTGCTATTGATGGAAAATATTACTAGATCTTTAAGAGTTTATTCGGAAGATAACAGCTCTATAAATATTATTTTGTGGTGCCCCGACTCTCTAGTTAATTACATTTACATGATTAGCTCAATCAGGTAATAATAATTACGGAGAAATTATTTTATAGAATAGCATGTCATATCACTTCATCCGGCATCGTCAAAGACACGACACCACTTACACAAATAGTGTGGTGAGGAAGGCAACCTCAGGAGGCTGAAGAAATTTGGCTTGTCACCCAAAACCCTGACTAACTTTTACAAATCCACAACCGAGAGCATCCATCAAAGGGTGGTAAAATACCTGCCCTCCATGACACCTATAGCACCTGATGTCACAGGAAGGCAAAAATCAGAATCAAAGACAACAACTGCCCGAACTACTGCCTGTTCACACCATTACCATCCAGAAGGCGAGGTCAGTACAGGTACATCAATGCTGGGACCAAGAGATTGAAGAACAGCTTCTATCTCAAGGCCATCAGACTGCTAAACAGCCATCACTAACTCAGAAACCAAATCAATGGCCACTTTAACAAATGGATCACTCGTCACTTTAAACAATGCCACTTTAAATAATGCCACTTTAGTAATGTTTACATATCTTACATTACTCATATCATATGTATATACTGCGTTTTATATCATCGATTGCACCATGCTTATGCCGCTCAGCCAACAATCATCCATATATTTATATGTATATATTCTCATTCACCCTTTTAGATTCATATGTGTATTAGGTAGTTGTTGGGGAACTGTTAATTTACTTGTTGGAAATTACTGCATTGTCGGAATCAGAACCACAAGCATTTCGCTACACTCGGAATCAGAACCACAAGCATTTCGCTACACTCACATTAACATCTGCTAAACATGTGTATGTGACAAATAACATTTGATTTGATTTAATGTATTGTAGTATCGTGGTAGTGTAGTGGTATTGTCTGGTAGTGTAGTGCTATTGTAGTGTAGTGATAATGTAATTTAGTGTAGTGGTATTGTCGTCTGGTGTTGTGTAGTGTAGTGAGTGGTATTGTATTGAGTGGTGTTATTGTGTAATGAGTGGTATTGTAGTGTAGTGTTATTGTAGTGTATTGAGTGGTATTGTTGTGTACGTAGCATGTTGGCTAACTATAGGAAAACCATAACAATCAGATCAGAGGCTACACCCACAGCATGTAGACTTTTAAATGTCTCTACTCCACCGTTCTCCGAGTATCACCACTGCTGTTGCCATTTAAGCAACCTATGTTTCAATTGTGTTTTGAAGGTGCTGGTGCCCAAAGCAGTTTGAGATGGAGGAGAAGGCTTGTGGGGAGGAAGGTGCAGCCTCAAACGGTCCTTTCATCATAGACACAATTATTGTTATTATTGACATTTGGTCAATGTACTGCATTTTTGAGGAAGCTAGCACAAATGCATTTCGCTGCACATATTATATGCCTATAAACTGAGTACATGACGAATAACATTTTATTTTATTTGAAAAGAGGTAGATTTTTCATTGAAGAATTTCCCCTTTTTGCTTTTATCTCTGGTTATTGAAATGATCACAGGCCTTATATATCTCAAGCTCTGACAGTGTGATGGGTTGTTTCAGTACCAGTGGATATCAGAAACACAATTATTTTCACTGCCCAACGGGAATTGACTTTCATGTTGCATAGAAACCATGCACTCCTCCAGCATTTTAGTCATGTGTTCAGATCAAGTGACTGAAGAGTTAATATTTCAACTATCATCATCTTCTGCTGTAGATCCAAAGGGCAAGAGTATGTATTGCCCATGACCACATATATGTGTGTGCACGCTTATGCTGGTTTTATTTCAGTGCTGTGTGGTCAACCCAGTAGTCAATAAAGGTTTTCAGCTAATGGTGCTGATCACCATTAGCACCATTAGCAAGATGCTTACGATGGAAATCTACCCTAAAAAAAACCTTTCTCACACCCTTCATCCATACATAATGAATTCCCCTCCGTTTACACCAGTGGAGGCTCCTCAGAGGAGGAAAGCGAGGACCATCCTCCTCGGTGAATTTCATAAAAATACAAATAGTGAAACTCTACTAAATATATTCCCATCTCATCAAGTAATTGATTAAAACACACTGTTTTGCAATGAAGGTTATTGTGGCCTCAACAGCACCATGGGGTAGCACCATGGTGTAGCCGGAGGACAGCTAGATTCCATCCTCCTCTTGGTACATTGACTTCAGTGCAAAACCTGGAAGGGTCATGGTTCTCACCCCCTTCCATAGACTTACATAGTAATGATGACATCTTCTGGACAATGTCCTCCAACCTATCAGAGCTCTTGCAGCATGAACTGACATATTGTCCACCCAATCAAAGGATCAGAGAATTAATCTAGTACTGAAAGCATAATCTACAGCGAGCTAGCACTGCAGTGTATAACATATGGTGAGTAGTTGACTCAAAGAGAGAGACGGACAATAGTAGAACAATGTTGAACAGATTCATTTATCTTAGCTAGCAAATGCAGCTAGCTAGTACAGACTACTCAAACATCCAGCTCTAACAGAGAGAGATGCTATCTTATCAAGCTGGCTATGGCTATCCAACACTGGAACTCTTTCAAGTCAAGGTAAGCTTTTGGTTTTATGAATGTATTGCCACCGTGGCCCACCGGTTTAACTGCTAAACTGCTTGCTGCTGACTGTACACTGTACTGCATGATTGTAGCGGGTTTCCCAGGACAAGAATTTAAGCTTTCTGACAATCTAATTGCACTATCCACTTTTCAGTAGCTATTACAGTGAAAGAATACCATGCTATTGTTTGAGGAGAGTGCACAATGTTTAACCTGAAAGGTTATTGATAAACAAATTTGGCATTTTTTGGCAGTCTTGATACAGAATTTTGAACAGACATCCAATGGTTCATTGGATCAGTCTAAAACTTTGCACATACACTGCTGCCATCTAGTGTACAAATTCCAAATTGCACCTGGGCTGGAATAATACCTTATGGCCTTTTTCTTACATTTCAAAGATGATGGTACAAAACAAATACAAAATAACAGGTTTTTCTCTTTGTATTATCTTTTACCAGATATATTGTGTTTTATTCTCCTATTTTCCTTTCACGTTTCCACAAACTGCAAAGTGTTTCCTTTCAAATGATACCAAGAATATGCATATCCTTACTTCAGGGCCTGAGCTACAGGCAGTTAAATGTGGGTATGTCCTTAACCTCTAGCGTCAAGCAATCCCGCCTCAAGCTCATTAGCATACTATTCATGAAAATCGCAAATTAAATGAAATAAATATATTGGCTCACAAGCTTAGCCTTTTGTTAACAACACTGTCATCTCAGATTTTCAAAATATGCTTTTCAACCATAGCTACACAAGCATTTGTGTAAGGGTATTGATAGCTAGCATAGCATTAAGCCTAGCATTCAACAGGTAACATTTTCACAAAAACAAGAAAAGCATTCAAATAAAATCATTTACCTTTGAAGAACTTAGGATGTTTTCAATGAGGAGACTCTCAGTTAGATAGCAAATGTTCAGTTTTTCCAAAAAGATTATTTGTGTAGGAGAAATCGCTCCGTTTTGTTCATCACGTTTGGCTAAGAAAACCCCCAGAAAATTCAGTCATTACAACGCCAAACTTTTTTCCAAATTAACTCCATAATATCGACAGGAACATGGCAAACGTTGTTTAGAATCAATCCTCAAGGTGTTTTTCACATATCTATTCGATGATAAATCATTCGTGGCAGTTGCCTTTCTCCTCTGAACCTAATGGAAAAGTGGACGCAGCTGGAGATTGCGCAATAATTTTGACGGAGGACACCAAGTGGACACCTGGTAAATGTTGTCTCTTATGGTCAATCTTCCAATGATATGCCTACAAATACGTCACAATGCTGAGGACACCTCGGGGAAACGACAGTAAGTGGAGGCTCATTCCTGGCGCATTCACAGCCATATAAGGAGACATTGGAACACAGCCCATTCAAAATCTGGGACATTTCCTGTATGAAATTTCATCTTGGTTTCGCCTGTAGCATTAGTTCTGGGGCACTCACAGACAATATCTTTGCAGTTTTGGAAACGTCAGAGTGTTTTCTTTCCAAAGCTGTCAATTATATGCATAGTCGAGCATCTTTTCGTGACAAAATATCTTGTTTACAACGGGAATGTTTTTTTATCTAAAAATTAAAAGAGCGCCCCCTATATCGTAGAAGTTAAGATGTTAAAAGAAAGCAAACAAAATGAAACAGGGATAAACATACCTGCATTTGTCCAATTGAACATTGAGCTGGGTGAATGGAATATGAATGAGTCATCCAATATGCAGTAATAGGAATATGGCCATGCTCATTTAAAAAAAAAAATCCCTTCAGCATCTTAATCGTCACCGACCGTCACTGATTGACTCTACCACAACAGTCATAATTTATCACTGTGTCAGGGCAGCAATAGAAGAGTATATAATTTATTTAAGAGAGAAAGCCTGATGTACGCATGTGTGTGTGCTGTGTGCCATACATGCACACTCCTTTGAGGCCCTCACAAGCAAATGAGGACCACAAATCTTCCTCTGCCAAGTAGATTACTTTTATCTACAATATCACTTTGCTCTCTCACCACTCATAAGATTAGAGTGACCAAGCTGTAATATTGGATCCCTTTTGTCAGCTCTGACAACCTCGCTGTCCAGATGCCGTTTCCTCCACAATAAATCCTAAATGTTTTCTCAGACTGCCTCACAGCTTAATCCCATGTTTCCCATCCCATGTGCGGGAAAAGTAATAAACCTAGTCCGGGAAATACGTATAACTGTAGCTCTTCCACTTAGAAACAGGGTTGATTCCCTTGTCATTCCATTTGGTAACGGTGTGTCCACCAGAAGCCATCAATCAGCAGAAATGCATTGTGGGTCCTCACAGCATGACAACCTCTGCTTTGGCAATGACGACCGGAGCAGGCCTCTGATTGGAAATGAAGCCGTTTCTCCGAGTCCTAATCTGTTTATATTTATGTTGTCCCGTTTTGTCATGGGAGATCGATCTAAAGCTGCTTTTGTTGCAGCCTTATCTGGCTTTTTGTGGGGTGACCCAATCTAATTCAGCGCTCCAGCAATTTTCCACAAAGCAATAACCACATTCAGCTTTGCTCTGATCATATCATATCCAAGGGAAAGAGCAATATTTCCCCATCATTCTTCTCTTTCCGTCTTCCTTTCTCCCTTTATGTCTTTTTCCAAAGGCTTCTTTATATTGGAAAGAATGAAAGAGAAGCCATAAACGGCTAATGGGTGTGTTTCTCTGTGTCTTAACCATGTGAGTCTTGTTTTTTCAGGTCCTCTCACCTCTTTGGGACAGGCAATAATGGATTATGAGGTCTACATCAGATTTATTGATTTTACACTGGGACCATGCCCAAGGCGAGGTCTCCCCTGGTTAAAGATCAAACCATCAAGCATAGAAAGTGACTTTTAAAATCTAATGCCGACTCCTTTCAGGCAAAATACTTTTGCAGTATGACTTTTCCCACAAAAGTCCATTCTACTTAGAGTTTTGTAATGCTCAGGTGTAGGAATAAATGCATTCATATGCCGTGTTTGTGTCCAAATCACATTTTCAATTGGTTGCAACATTCTGCCGTGAGGAGGCTGTTCCTAGCACATTCATACCCCTCTTCTCACTAGAGAGCTTCACACTCCAACGCCAATGGCTGTGAAAAAGAACATTTTTCATTAACAGGATTAGAAACCAACAGTATTAATACATACGAGTCTCTTATGTTGCACAGCCTGCCAGGGAATTTAATCAGAACACAAAACCACCCTTTTCTCCCTGTTGTTGGAAGCCAATAAGCCTACTCCAATATGTTCAGCTCTCCTAGCCAAAAACTATTTGAGTCAAAACCCTGCACGAGACGGCACTAAGGCATTCTTTAGCCTTCATTTTCTCAAGATAAAAATGCATTTTTCCTGAAGATCTGGTACTTAGAGCTCCTCTTCTGTGACGTTACTTCCCCAAAAGTCAGCGTTTCAATAAACATCCCTACATCAGTATACATAGTATCTATCTAAGTTACACCATGTATGGTTATATTTGGATAGGGATACATATGTTCATCGATTTTTCTCTAAGCAGGTGCTGGATTTGTAAACAAATGAAAAAGGTGAAAAGAGACTCCGTACACTGCATTCTAACAAAGATGGTAGATAAATGAAAATGGCCCACTCAGAAAATGTACAATTGAAAAATGGTCAGTTCTTGTCTTCTTAACCA